>NC_069378.1:39100151-39403181 GCF_021730395.1 Mercenaria mercenaria
AAAATTTCTTTTAAATACTTACTTAAAATCTTTCTTTAAATTAATACAATTTAGAAATTTGTTATGTATACATTTGTTTACAAGGGTCATTCAATATAAATTTTTTTTATAGTAGTATGTATAGGTAAGATAGGTCAACTAAAAATCTTTTTTTCTACAGTAATTCAGAAGTTTCTGATGGTGTTTTCCCAAGTTTTTGAGCTATTTAATGTTTTGCTCAGATTTCTTGATGTTTTTGTGACCCTCTACCAAGATTGTTAAAATTATTTTGATTTGTCAAAAAACATGGCCGCCAGAGGGCGTGGTCACTTTTCCCTATATGTATATAGTGGAAACTTTAAAAATCTTGTGTGAAACTGCTAGCCCGATTTTAAAATAATTTTACACAAATGGTTCTTGTGTGACCCTCTACCAAGATTGTTCAAATTATTCATTCAAACATGTCTGCCAGGGGGAGTGGTCACTTTTCCCTTTATGTTTATCATACTTGTCCAAATTATTGCCCTAAGGTAAAACAAGTGAATGAAGTATTAACATGCAATACAAAGTCCCCTAATGGAAGGCACCTAATTTTCTCTACTGCAGTATAACATAATGAACTGATATCTGTCAATAATGTATAAACAATATCATATTATATTATACAATATGTTATAACAAAACACTTGGATTAAAATTTGTATATATAAAAACCTATAGCTGTTTTCATGTAGCATTTTTTTTGCCAATTATCAAAAAGGTATCATATAAGTTATTTATAGTAAAAAAAAAAAAAAAAAAAAAATTATATAAGTCCACACAAAATTCTTTACCAGGTAGAGATAGGTCAAAATACACCTAAAAATTGGATGTAACATGCATGTTGTACCACAGAAAACTGGTCTCAATTTTTCCCTACAGCCTGTAATAAATACAATATAAGCTATTTATAGTAATAACAAAGGAACATAATTCTAAAAACAAGAGTGCCTCATGGTGGTGAACATTTGTGCCAAGTTACATCAAAATCCCTCCATGCATAAAGAAGAAATGCTCCGGACAAAGTCATTCTTGAATTTGGCATTTGACCTCTAAGTGTGACCTTGACCCTACACCTAGGGACCTGGTTCTTGTGCACAACAATCCATCTCATGGTAGTGAACATTAATTTTATGCCAAGTTACATCAAAATCCCTCCATGCATGAAGAAGAAGTGTTCCAGACAAAGTCATTCTTGTATCTGACCTTTGGCCTCTATGTGTGACCTTGACCTTCAACCTAGGGACCAGGTTCTTGCGCATGACACTCCATCTCATAGTGGTGAACATTTGTGCCAAGTAATATTCAAATCCTGTTTTGCATGACAAAGTTATACACTGGACAGGAAAAATGTCTCATTGACCTTTGATCTCCAAGTGTGACCTTGACCTTTAAGCCAGGGTTCTGGGTGTTGCGCATGACACATCGTTTCATCATGGGGAATATTTATGCCAAGTAATATTTAAATCCCTTGATGGATGACAGAGTTCTGGACCGGACAGGAAAAAAACCCTATTGACCTTTGACCTCCAACTGTGACCTTGACCTTTGAGCTAGGGGTCCGGGTTTAGCGCATGACACGAACCAGACCCTATTCATGCCATGCTAACATTTGACTGCCAAGTGTGACCTTGACCTTTGAGCTAGGGGTCTGAAAGTTGTATATGGCACATCATCCTATTATGAGGTACATTTGTGCCAAGTAATATTAAAATCCCTTCATGGATGGCAGAGTTATGGACCGGACAGGAAAAAGGCCCTGTTGACCTTTGACCTCCAACTGTGACCTTGACCATTAAGCTAGGGGTCCGGGTTTTGCGCATGACATGTCGTCTCATCATGGGGAACATTTGCGCCAAGTAATATTAAACTCCCTTCATGGATGACAGAGTTATGGACCGGACACGAAATTGCAGACGGACGGAAGGAAAGACGGATGGGCGGAAAAGCGCATTCCTATAGTCCCCGAAACTGGTTTTCAACCAGTAGGGGACTAAAAATCAAAGGCCTGAAGGGCCTGAGTCGGCTAATGATTGATGTACTGACAGTATAGTCCAGCAGTTTCAGTTTGTTTTTAGTTTTTTTCTTAAAATTTCATAACACAGCTCGATATTTACCCAAAATATTATATCCGGATACGATTACACTTTTCTCCAGTTTTCAACAATATATTTTACAAATTGTGATGACACGAAGACATTTAGCAGCAATTGGCAGTATCTGACATTGAAGTTTACGGTTAAATTACCTCTTATTTAAATCTTTTCATAAAAAAGTTGTTTCGTTTCGTGAAAGCAGCCAAACATAGACGATCTACTTTGATTTCAAAAACTACAAGAAAATACAATTTAATGTTTCGCCGATTTGTTTATTTCTCGAAAAATAAGAATTAAAATCATTTTTAATATCAGTAGTAACTAAACAAACCAGTAAGAGCTTCTTCTTCCGATAATTTATCCGTTTACTGACTGCAAAATTCAACCCACACAAAGTTTATAGAAATCATACGATGCGTGTTTACGTTCAATGTGGGAGAATTAAGGCTGATCGGCTATGTTACCTAACGCATCCAGACGATTCAGATTTTGTTTTTAAAAAAGCATTGTGTGCGTTTCTGTAATTTTATATAAGTTTTTATATGCTTAGAAATTATTAGACATGCATATTTGCATTATTTCTATACGTAATTTACGCTAATACGCATCTTATCTGGAGCCCTGTGGAACTATTTTTTGTCTTTCGCTGGATGTAACCCAAGCTTTGTAAGCCTGCGCAATTCTTAAAATGCACATTTATGCTTAATGAGTTACATTCGAGTATTGCACAATTACAAGTCATAAATATGACAGATTACATCGTATATTGGTCATAGCAAAGGGAATTGACACAACTTAACTTCATTCATGCAGTGAACTGTTTGAAGTTTGAGAAATCTAATGGAACTACATCCCTTCACGTGTTATTCGGTCCATTTAGAGAATTGCTGAACAGCAAGGACTCGTCAAAAGGCTTTCAGCCTTTAGCCGACTCAAAAATACAGGCCCCAGTGTCTGACATGTACTTACTATAGGCTTTTATATTAGAAACTTTGAAAATCTTCTTCTCTGAATCAATAATAGCTAGAGCCTTGATATTTGGCTTTGTAATGTCTACCATAATTGTTCAAATTATTGCCCTAGGTTCAAAAATGTGTGTGACATGTATATAATATAGGCTAACATAGAAGAAACCTAACTCTGTACTTATTCAAACACACTTAAAGCCTTGTACACAGGTGAGCGCTTTAGGGTCAACGACCCTCTTGTTCTATGATTCATCCTAGTGACCTTATTTCTGACCCCAGATGACCTAGTTTCAAAGCTGATAAAGATTTTATCAGCAGAAACAATCTGACATGTTGATCTGGCAAAACATGTGGCCTCTAAAGCTTTCAAAAGGTTTGTTGTATGATATGAACCAAGGTCCTAGATTTCATCCAGATGATCCAGTTTTAGACAAACTATATTTCATTAAAAAAAAAAAACAAAAAAAAAAACATCCTGACTAGGTTTCATGGATATTGGGTAGAAAATGTGGCCTCTAAAGTGTTAACAAAGCTTCTATTACTTGACCATCTGACTTTGTTTTGTTTATCCCAGATGACACAGTATTAAACACACCCTAGATTTAACAGAAGCAAATATTCTGGCAAAATTTCATGAAAATCAATATAAAACTAGAGATGCTTTTTAGAAAAGCGCATGTCTCCCACAATTGCCTAATCATTTAGTGACTCAAAATGGTTTGGGTGAGTGGTTCCTATAGTGATTCAAAGTGGTTTGGGTGAGTGGTTCCGATCAGTAATTCAAGGGCCATAATTCAAAAGTGCCTTGGCCAATTTGGCTAGTTATCAAACTTTGCCGAGGACTGATTGGCAAACACATTTTGTTCCAGTCTGGTGAAGATCGGATGAGAAATGATCGACTTAGAGGGAAGACAAGATCTGTGACAGACAGACACACACACACACAGACAGACAGGAGTAAATCAATATGTCTCCCACACAAATGTGCAGTGGGAGGCATAATGAGTAACTATTCTAAAGGTATCATTAGGTAAATCATAAGAAATAGTTGTCATTATTAAGAAGGGGCTGGGGTGGCTAACATTTCTGTGCCTGTTTTTACTGGTACAAAATGTATGAATTGCTGAAAAAAACTTAGATCTTCTCCCTTTATATTTCATAAAACAAATTTTATGTACTTAAATTCTCTGATATCATAAATCTACCTGTCTTAAGTAAATATAAACATACAGTACTCACAATGTAGGATATAAAAAGGGAAGAACCAAATTAGAAAACAAACATAATGTTACATACAAGAAACTACAGGTATATAAATTTACTTTACCTACGAATCAAGGCAATCTTTCAACTGCAAAGTAGGAATTCATTATAAACTAACAACATATTCAAAAATACAATAGGGTCATGATGCCTTATGTCGCTTGCCTGACCTAGATACTTTGCTTCTGACAGGTTTTGTAAAGATTCATCCAGTGGTCAATGAGCTTTTAAAGTTTTGTTTGCTAATTCTAGCTCCAAGAGCCATAAGTGGAATTTTATCAAATTAGACAGTGGCAAAGCTTTTGAGAAAATATACAGAGCAGTCAAGCACCCCTTGAAAAAAATTTAAGGAGGAACTTATAACAAGAAACGGGGCAATGCCACGAAACCAGGTTTTCAACACTTTTCATAAGAATAAACAAGAGTGCCAGAATGTCACAATATACGCCCGTCACAGCAAATTTCTTTACTCTAGCACCTGTATTTGCAGATGTAATTTTAATTTTGTGGTTGTTTAGTAATCATTGTAATTCTTTTGTTTTTCTAAGTCCACAAAAAAACTCCTTACCAGGTAGAGATACCTTAAAATACACCTAAAATTAGAAAGTAACAACTATGTTGTACCACAGAAAAGTGGTCTTGGTTTTTCCCTACGGTCAATTATAAAAAAGTTACAATATAAGTTATTTATAGTAACAACTAAGGGAAGTTAATCTTAAAAAAAAAAATACAAAAAAAAAAAAAAATTGTAAGTCCACACAGAAATCCTTACCAGGTAGAGATTGGTCAAAATACACCTCAAAATTGGATGTAACATGTATGTTGTACTACAGAAAAGTGGTCTCGATTTTTCCCTACATCTAGTAATGAAAAAGTTACAATATAAGCTATTTATAGTAACAACAAAGGGAAGTAATTCTAAAGAAGGGAACTGCGCAAGACACTTCGTCTCATGATGGTGTATAATTGTGCCAAGTTACATCAAAATCCCTCTTTGCGTGAAGAAGATATGCTCCGGACAAAGTTTTCATACTTGTATCTTTTGACCTCTAAGTGTGACCTTGACCTTAGACCTAGGGACCTGGTTCTTGCGCATGACACTCCGTCTCATGATGGTGAACAATTGTGCCAACTTTCATCAAAATCCCTCCATGCATGTAGAAGATATGCTAACCCTAACCCTAACCTAACCCTATTTTTAGTAACAATGACCTTGACCTTGATCCCAGAAACCCCAAAATCAATCCCAAGCTACAACTTTATATAAGTTTTCTATACACCAAGTTTCATCATGATAGCTCACTCCTAAGTTAAGTTATTGACCGGAAACCCTTTTTCTATTTTAAGTAACAGTGACCTTGACCTTGACCCCAGAAACCCCAAAATCAATCCCAGCCTTTGTCTTGATATAAGCTACATACATACCAAGTTTTATTCAAATATCTTTACCGAAACAAAAGTTATTGACCGGAAACCCTTTTTCTATTCTAAGTAACAGTGACCTTGACCTTGACCCCAGAAACCCCAAAATCAATCCCAGCCTTTGTCTTGACATAAGCTACATACGTACCAAGTTTTATTCAAATATCTTTACTGAAACAAAAGTTATTGACCGGAAACACCAGTTTGACGCCGACACCGCCGCCACCGCCGCCGCTGCCGCCTGCCCGCCCGACCGACCAACATCTACCCCAATCTAATAACTCAGGTTTTCGTTGAAAACCTGGTTAATAAAGCTACAGACCAAGTGTGACAAAGATCTATCAAGTGGTTTATGAGAAGTCATTTTGGTGTATTTTTAGCCTTAGCAGCAGCCAAAAGGGGCCAAGCACCCCTAGTTGGGAACCTGGAAGACCCATCGAGCAATTCATGAGAAAAAGTTTATCAAAGATTTTTCCATTACTAGCTCTGGCAGCCCCAAAAGGGGCCAAGTTGACCAATTCAAACAAACTTGAAAGAGAATCATGCCAGGATGTTTCTGACTAAGTCTGGGACAATTCTGACCTGTAGTTACAGAGAAGAAAATATTTTACTAAAACTGTTGACACAGGTTGATGGATGCCAGACCATCCACCTATACTTATACCTCACCCTGAACAAAGTTCTTGTGAGATAAATCTTTTGCGACTGAACACATTGACGAAATAAAAGCATGCAAATTCAGCGAAATGGTAATCACTTACAAAAGCATTGTCTACCTAAAAAGTGATTTTTTTTTCAGAATGGATGACAGTTTGTTTCATTACTGAAGTTATTTAACTAAAACAATTTACTGAGTTAAGATCTTTTTTTTTTATACCTCTAAACCAATGACCTACACCTTGATCCGATCACCAGATACAGACTGTCCTGTCATAATGTTTTCTGTTTTCATCTTGCACCTATACACTGTCCTGTAATAATGTCTATGCACTGTCCTGTAATAAAGTCTTTAACTTGTAACTATATACTCTCCTGTAATAAGGTCTTTAGCTTGCAACTATACACTGTCCTGTAATAAAGTCTTTAACTTGTAATTATACACTGTCCTGTAATAAGGTCTTATCTTGTAACTATATACTCTCCTGTAATACAGTCTTTAACTTGTAACTATATACTCTCCTGTAAAAAAGTCTTTAACTTGTAACTATATACTCTCCTGTAATAAGGTCTTTAGCTTGCAACTATACACTGTCCTGTAATAAAGTCTTTAACTTGTAATTATACACTGTCCTGTAATAAGGTCTTTAGCTTGCAACTATACACTTTCCTGTAATAAAGTCTTTAACTTGTAACTATATACTCTCCTGTAATAAGGTCTTTAGCTTGCAACTATACACTGTTCTGTAATAAAGTCTTTAACTTGTAATTATACACTGTCCTGTAATAAGGTCTTATCTTGTAACTATATACTCTCCTGTAATTAGGTCTTTAATTTGTAACTATATACTCTCCTGTAAAAAGTCTTAATTGTAACTATATACCTCTGTAATAGGTCTTTAGCTGCAACTATAACTGTTCTGTATAAGTCTTTAAATTGTAATTATACACTGTCCTGTAATAAGGTCTTATCTTGTAACTATATACTCTCCTGTAATACAGTCTTTAACTTGTAACTATATACTCTCCTGTAAAAAAGGTCTTTAACTTGTAACTATATACTCTCGTATAATTTTAGCTCACTATACATGTCCTGTATAAAGCTTGAACTTGTATTATACACTGTCCTGTAATAAGGTCTTTAACTTGTCAACTATACACTTCCTGTAATAAAGTCTTTAACTTGTAACTATAACTTCCTGTAATAAGTCTTTAGCTTGCAACTTACACTGTTCTGTAATATATCTTATTAATTACCTGTCCTGTAATAAGGTCTTATCTTGTAACTATATACTCTCCTGTAATAAGGTCTTATCTTGTAACTATATACTCTCCTGTAATAAGGTCTTATCTTGTAACTATATACTCTCCTGTAATAAGGTCTTTAACTTGTAACTATACATTTTGTCCTGTAATAAGGTCTTTAGCTTGTAACTATATACTGTCCTGTAATAAGGTCTTTAACTTGTAACTATACACTGTCCTGTAATAAGGTCTTTAACTTGTAACTATACACTGTCCTGTAATGAGGTCTTTAACTTGCAACTATACACTCTCCTGTAATAAGGTCTTTAACTTGTAACTATACACTGTCCTGTAATAAGGTCTTTAACTTGCAACTATATACTCTCCTGAAATACGGTCTTTAACTTGTAACTATATACTCTCCTGTAATAATGTCTTTAACTTGTAACTATATACTCTCCTGTAATAAGGTCTTTAGCTTGCAACTATACACTGTCCTGTAATAAAGTCTTTAACTTGTAATTATACACTGTCCTGTAATAAAGTCTTTAACTTGTAGTTACTTTAGCTTGCAACTATACACTGTCCTGTAATAAGGTCTTTAACTTGTAACTATACACTGTCCTGTAATAAGGTCTTTAGCTTGCAACAATACACTGTCCTGTAATAAGGTCTTTAGCTTGCAACTATACACTGTCCTGTAATAAGGTCTTTAGCTTGCAACAATACACTGTCCTGTAATAAGGTCTTTAGCTTGCAACTATACACTGTCCTGTAATAAAGTCTTTAGCTTGCAACTATACACTGTCCTGTAATAAGGTCTTTAACTTGCAACTATACACTGTCCTGTAATAAGGTCTTTAGCTTGCAACAATACACTGTCCTGTAATAAGGTCTTTAGCTTGCAACTATACACTGTCCTGTAATAAGGTCTTTAGCTTGCAACTATACACTGTCCTGTAATAAGGTCTTTAACTTGCAACTATATACTCTCCTGAAATACGGTCTTTAACTTGTAACTATATACTCCCCTGTAATAAGGTCTTTAACTTGTAACTATATACTCTCCTGTAATAAGGTCTTTAACTTGTAACTATACACTGTCTGTAATAAGGTCTTTAACTTGCTACAACTTCCTAAATACGTCTTACTGTACTAATCCCCCTGTAATAAGGTCTTTAACTTGTAACTATAACTGTCCTGTAATAGGTCTTTAACTTGTAACTATATACTCCCCTGTAATAAGGTCTTTAACTTGCAACTATACACTGTCCTGTAATAAGGTCTTTAACTTGTAACTATACACTCTCCTGTAATAAGGTCTTTAACTTGTAACTATATACTCTCCTGTAATAAGGTCTTTAGCTTGCAAATATATACTCTCCTGAAATACGGTCTTTAACTTGTAACTATATACTCTCCTGTAATAAGGTATTTAACTTGTAACTATATACTCTCCTGTAAAAAGGTCTTTAGCTTGTAACTATACTCGTAAAGTATTACTTGTACTATATACTCTCCTGTAAAAAGGTCTTTAGCTTGCAACATAACTTCCGTAATAAATCTTTAGCTTGCAACTATACACTGTCCTGTAATAAAGTCTTTAACTTGTAGTTATACTCTGTCCTGTAATAAGGTCTTTAACTTGTAACTATACACTGTCCTGTAATAAAGTCTTTAGCTTGCAACTATACACTGTCCTGTAATAAGGTCTTTAACTTGTAACTATACACTGTCCTGTAATAAGGTCTTTAGCTTGCAACTATAATTATACTCTCCTGTAATAAGGTCTTTAACTTGTAACTATATACTCTCCTGTAATAATGTCTATAACTTGTAACTATACACTGTCCTGTAATAAGGTCTTTAACTTGTAACTATATACTCTCCTGTAATAAAGTCTTACTTGCAGCTGTATATTTTCCTGTAATAATGTTTTTAACTTACAACCATACACTGTCCTTTGTCTTAATTTTGCAACTATGCATTGTCCTGTAATAATGTTTTTAACTTACAACCATACACTGTCCTTTGTCTTAATTTTGCAACTATGCATTGTCCTGTAATAATGTTTTTAACTTACAACCATACACTGTCCTTTGTCTTAATTTTGCAACTATGCATTGTCCTGTAATTATGCCTTTACCCTTCAATAATAAACTAGACTGCAAACCGCAATTCCCCATGGTGATTCACTGACAGCAAATTTATTAGTCTCACAAAATACCTCAGATATTAGTAACATGTACACTTTCCAATTTAGTATATTTTGACTTAATTGCAACAATAGTTTAAAGTTTTGATTCCAAAGTTTTCTTCAACGGAAAACAGTGGTGTCTTGTAAAGAGCTACAGACCTGATCAAAAAGTGTTGAAACCAGTGAGCTGTAGCTCAAGCAGCAAATACTTCATGTTATAATCTACTGTGTTACATCTGTAAATACCTACCTTATCTTTCACAATATCTCCTAAGTCATGCAGTGCCTGAGCCTGGTCAAGGAGGTTTTCTTTCTCCAAACATTTCAACATGTGGTAACGGAAATGCATGATGCCACGAAGCATGCGTACAGTATCCTTCCGTATAGCAGATAACTGATCTTTATGTTGATATTCTAACTTCTTAATGTTTGCATCACCCCTGAAACAACAATATTAATGCTAAGTTACAAATAACAAAATACCAGACAAATATTAGCACAAAGCTAATGATGTAAGTTTATAATTTAACAAGAAGTCAATGATTAGGAAGATTTTCTGATAATTAGCAAAATTTGCCCCTTGTTAATATCAATGAAGTATTTTCAATGTCAATAGGCACTTGAAAAAAAATAAAAGTAAGCATATCCACACTTGTAGCTAAATTCCCACCATAACTTCAGTTTGAAAAAGTATATTGATTTTAGACAACAAACAAAAAAAGTAAGGGTACCATAGTCACAAAATACACCTGTCGAGAGCTTTCATATGCATTTTTATAATAAAGGTCACTTTGACCTTGACATTTTACCTATTGACCTTGATCTTCCAAATTGGTGTCACTGGTGACCTAAAGTGAACTCTGAAGCCAATAGGGGGAATCATTCGCCTTTCATATGCATTTTAACAAGAGGGCCATAATGGCCCTATATCGCTCACCTGTTATCATTGCACTTAAGGACAAGAAGGTCCCCAGAAAAAATATCTAAGTCTAAAGGACAGGAACAACAAAGGGAAGAAATTTAACCAACAAGAGGGCCATGATGGCCCTATATCGCTCACCTGTTATCATTGCACTTGAGGACAAGAAGGTCTTCAGAAAAAATATATACGTCCAAAGGACAGGAACAACAAAGGGAAGAAATTAAACCAAAAAGGAAAAAAAAATTCTTACAAGGTACAGATATGTCAAAATACACCTAAAAATTGGAGATACCATCCATGTTGTACCACAGAAAAGAGGCCTCGGTTTTTCCCTACGGCCTATAATAAATAACAAGAGGACCATGATGGTCCTGAATCGCTCACCTCTTCCCACATGACCCAGTTTTGAGTATGACGTTTTTTCTATTATTTGACATAGTGACCTAGTTTTTGAGCTCATGTGACCCACTTTTGAACTTGACCTAGATATTATCAAGATAAAAATTCTGACCAATTTTCATGAAGATCCATTGAAAAATATGGTCTATAGAGAGGTCACAAGGGTTTTCTATTATTTGACCTATTGACCTAGTTTTCGAAGGTACATGACCCTGTTTTGAACTTTACCTATATATCATCAAGGTGAACATTCTCACTAATTTTCATGAAGATCTCATGAAAAATATGGCCTCTAGAGAAGTCACAAGGTTTTTCTATTTTTATACCTACTGGCCTAGTTTTTGACCGCACGTGACCGAGTTTCGAAATTGACCTAAATATCATCAAGGTGAACATTCAGATCAATTTTCATGAAGATCCATTGAAAAATATGGCCTCTAGAGAGGTCAAAAGATTTTAATAATTTTAGCAGTTGACCCAGTTTCAAACTTGACCTAGATATCATCAAGATGAACATTCAGACCAAATTTCATACAGATCCCATGAAAAGTATGGCCTCTAGAGAGGTCACAACGTTTTTAAGCTCACCTGTCACATAGTGACAAGGTGAGCTTTTGTGATCACCCTTCGTCCGTCGTCAGTCCGTGCGTGCGTCGTGCATCAACAATTTCTTGTCTGCACAATAGTGGTTTCATTTATGATTTTATTTTAACCAAACTTGCATACAACTTCTTTCACCATAAGAACACGGTTCCTTTCTTGAACTGGCCAGATCCCATTATAGGTTCCAGAGTTATGGCCCCTGAAAAGGCCAAAATTAGCTATTTTGACCTTGTCTGCACAATAGCAGCTTCATTTATGATTTTATTTTAACCAAACTTGCACACAACTTGTATCACCACAAGATCTTGCTTCCTTTCTTCAACTGGCCAGATTCCATCATGGGTTCCAGAGTTATGGCCCCTTAAAGGTCCAAAATTGGCTATTTTGGCTTTTGCAGCCATATAGAGACTTCATTTATGGTTCTATTTAATACAAAATCTAAAATATATTACACAACAATAAATCTTGGATTCCATGACAAATCAGATCCAATCATAGTATAAGGAAGCCCCAAATGTAGCATAATGTTATGCAATAAATATTAATTAACATTATATATTATAAAACAATACTTGGGAAAAAATACATATATAGTGACTATACGATATCATACATTTTGTACCTGATGTTTAAATGCACCTTATATTTCAAATGTTATATATCTTGTAGTACATAGTTACTTAATATATTTTTCATTGCTATGTTTATTTTCATTTCCATCCCAATTCTACCATATTTAAATCAAGTCTTAACTTGGCTTGTACAATCTTTATACCTTGTGACATAACTAATTGATACTACTATCCCTTAATTGAGACAATTTAATATTTGATGTAACATTTAATACAACCAACATAGTCTGGATAAAATAAACTAATTTTGACTTGTACCATTTGTCAACTCTGTGTATTAACTGGACAAAACACTTTTGTCATATCAAACACTTTATATTGTCACCTACACTCAAATTACTTTTCAAAATTAGATACATTGTCATTTTATATGTTTCTATGTATTTTTATGATATTTGGGCAAAGCAGGCTAGCTTAAACTGGACTTTGTTAGGTAATATTGATGAAATTATTTGTAAAATGTGACACATAAAATTATGTCATAAAATTGTCAAAACAGTTCTTTCAGGACCTAAGTCCACTCTGTAAAACAGTTTTTCATTGGCTAAAAACTTAAGTCCAAAATTGTTTTAATAAATTTAATTGGCAAATGAAATAAGTCCGCCTACCCCTTGATTGGCACCTCGGAAACTACAAAATGCGAGATGGTAAGTGGAAGTCACAACAACCTTCGTGACGGAAATAAAGAGTATTGCACTTATCATCTTGTCATTATTATTACAGGTATGTGCATTATATGTTATTCTCTATTTTTTACAGTTTTCATATTTTTCTTGTTAAGGACTTCAGCCTTAAACACATTGCTTATATTTACTACTTTGGCATTTTTTTATGAATACCTTAAGAGAAACTTTTATTCTGTACTGTTGTTTATTTATATTTTAAGAAGTAAAATTCTTTGTCATAAAATAATGATGAAAACATTTTAAGAAGTAAAATTCTTTGTCATAAAATAATGATGAAAACTCTTTTCTTGGCATAAGAATGAATAGTAACATGCTATATTGTTATAGTTGTACATTCTGATGTGTGTATGTTCATGAGTGTTTAATTCTTTATATTACAGTTTTCTTTCATATTGATTTAAGTTCAACTTTATTTTCATTTCATGAATTTTAGTAAAATAGATTTTGGCATTACCATATTTTAGTTTTACATCCGTGAGATTAAATAACTGCATTGGTAAATCTTGGAATTATATTCCTAGTACCTCTTGCTTTACTAAGTGAGTGTTCATGTTTGAATGTTTAGACTTTGCTTTTTCCCCACAGCAAACATTTTTGAGTAGAGATTTTTCTATAAAAATTCTGTAAAATTAAGTAGAATATTGTTTAGTATAAATCCTTATTAGAATATTTTAAGTAATGCCATGATCTAGAATATTTTATTGTCAACATATGTTTATTATATGCTACATATGATATCGGTATGTAATATATATTTGTTACACAACAACCTTCATGACGGAAATAAAGAGTATTGCACTTATCATCTCGTCATTATTATTACAGAGATACACGCAAAAAAATACTCCAACAACTCACGGTGTAAAAATAGGTTCCAGAGTTATTTTATATCTGATTACCTCCCCTGATTTTAATCAAAATGGATTTATATCAGTAAGTACTTACAGGACTTATTTGAAATTTCATTATTGTTATTAGTTGGACTGAGATGTTTGTTTGTTTTGTTGGATTTAACGTCGCACCGACACATGATAGGTCATATGGCGACTTTCCAGCTTTAATGGTGGAGGAAGACCCCAGGTGCCCCTCCGTGCATTATTTCAACACGAGCGGGCACCTGGGTAGAACCACCGATCTTCCGTAAGCCAGCTGGATGGCTTCCTCACATGAAGAATTCAACGCCCCGTGGACTGAGATGATCAGGGTAGATAACTATGGACTGATTTATGTCAAATTACCTCCCTTTATTTCAAATTAAAATGGGTATATCTCCATAACTAATGAAGATACTGATCTGAAATTTCATTTATTTGGCAGATCCTTCTTTTGTCCACTTACAATTTTTTTTTTTTTTTACTTCCTTTTACGTTACTATAAATAGCTTTTTTTTTTTTAGTAACTTTTTTTATTATTGGCCGTAGGGAAAACACGAGACCAGTTTTCTGTGGTACAACATGGATGGAACCTTCAATTTTTAGGTGTATTTTAACATATCTATACTTTGTAAGATTTTTTTTCGTTTTGGTTAAATTTCTTCCCTTTGTTGTTCCTGTCCTTTGGACTTAGATCTTTTTTCTGAGGACCTTCTTGTCCTCAAGTGCAATGATAACACGTGAGCGATATAGGGCCATCATGGCCCTCTTGTTTATTATTTGACCTACTGACCTAGTTTTTAAAGGCACGTGACCCAGTTTCAAACTTGACCTAGATATTATCAAGGTGAACATTCTGACCAATTTTCATGAAGATCCATTCAAGGGTATGGCCTCTAGAGAGGTCACAAGGTTTTTCTATTTCAAGACCTACTGACCTAGTTTTTGATCACAGTTGACCCAGTTTCAAACTTGACCTATATATCATCAAGATAAACATTCAGACCAACTTTCATACAGATCCCATGAAAAATATGGCCTCTAGAGAGGTCACAACATATTTTCATTATCTGACCTACTGACCTACTTTTTAACGGCACGTGACCCACTGTCATACATGACCTAGATATCATCAAGATGAACATTCTGACCAATTTTTATGGAGATTCATTCACAAGTATGGCCTCTAGAGAGGTCACAAGGTTTTTTTTTTTTTTTAGACCTACTGACCTAGTTTTTGATCGCACATGACCCTGTTTCGAACTTGACCTAGATATCATCAAGATGAATATTCAGACCAATTTTCATATAGATCCCATAAAAAATATGGCCTCTAGAGAGGTCATTGACCTACTGACCTAGTTATTAAAAACACGTGAGCAAGTTTCGAACAAGACCTAGATATCATCAAGGTGAACATTTTGACTTACTTTCATGAAAATCCATTGAAAACTATGGCCTCTAGAGAGGTCACAAGGTTTTTCTATTATTTGACCTACTGACCTAGTTTTTGAAGGCACGTGACCCACTTTCGAAACTGACCTAGATATCATCAAGATGAACATTCTGACCAATTTTTATGGAGATTCATTCACAAGTATGGCCTCTAGAGAGGTCACAAGGTTTTTTTTTTTTTTAGACCTACTGACCTAGTTTTTGATCGCACATGACCCTGTTTCGAACTTGACCTAGATATCATCAAGATGAACATTCAGACCAACTTTCATACAGATCCCATGAAAAATATGGCCTTTAGAGAGGTCACAAGGTTTTTCTATTATTTGACCTACTGACCTAGTTTTCAAAGGCATGTGACCCACTTTCAAATTTGACCTAGATATCATCAAGATGAACATCCTAGATATCATCAAGATGAACATTCAGACCAAATTTCATAAAGATCCCATGAAAAAAATGGCCTCTAGGGAGGTCACAAGGTTTTTCTATTATTTGACCTACTGACCTAGTTTTTGAAGGCACGTGACCCACTTTCGAAACTGACCTAGATATCATCAAGGTGAACATTCTGACCAATTTTCACGAAGATCTCATGAAAAATATGGCCTCTAGAGAGGTCACAAGGTTTTTCTATTTTTAGACCTACTGACCTAGTTTTTGACCGCACGTGAGCCACTTTCGAACTTGACCTAGATATCATCAAGATGAACATTCAGACCAACTTTCATACAGATCCCATGAAAAATATGGCTTTTAGAGAGGTCACAAGGTTTTTCTATTATTTGACCTGACCTAGTTTTTGATGGCACGTGACCCAGTTTCAAACTTGACGTAGATATCCTCAAGGTGAACGTTCTGACCAATTTTCATGAAGATCTTGTGAAATATATGGCCTCTAGAGAGGTCACAAGGTTTTTCTATTTTTAGACCTACTGACCTAGTTTTTTAAGGCACGTGACCCAGTTTCAAACTTGACCTAGATATCATCAAGGTGAACATTCTGACCAATTTTCATGAAGATCTTGTGAAATATATGGCCTCTAGAGAGGTCACAAGGTTTTTCTATTTTTAGACCTACTGACCTAGTTTTTGATGGTATGTGACCCAGTTTCGAACTTGACCTAGATATCATCAAGATGAACATTCTGACCAGCTTTCATAAAGATCCCACAAAAAATGTGACCTCTGGAGTGGTCACAAGCAAAAGTTTACGGACGCACGGACGACGGATGCTGCGTGATCACAAAAGCTCACCTTGTCACTATGTGACAGGTGAGCTAAAAAAGTTACTAAAAACAAGCTATCTATAGTAACGTAAAAGGGAAGTAATTAAAAAAAATGATTGTAAGTTAACAAAATCTAAAGAAGCCAAATAAATCTGTTGACCTGAATGAAATTCAGATCATAAATCCTTCAAATATGGTTGGAGAGAGGTCCAATTTTATTTAACCAAAGCTAGTATTTGACATTGAAAACCAGTCAAACCTTATCCTAAACATCATTGATCAGTCCCCAATATATGACAATAATAAATTTCAAATAAATGCTATTATGTATTTGATATAGACCATTTTATTAAAAACAGGAGCAAGTTGCAATTAGATATAAAGGTGAACTCTTGGACTACTTATGAAATCCATTGAAAAATGGTCAGGAGTCCAAGATTTTATTGTTGTTAAGTTTTTAGCAGTCCCGTTCGAATTTTAAAATACCATAAAAAAAATTCTCCCAATATGCATGCAAAATGCAAAATAGGCCAAGGGACCTTTAGGGATAACTACTGGACCCTGATTGGACATTGACCCAGTTCAAAATATGACCAAGATCTTATGGTGAACAATTCTGACAAGTTTTTCATGAAATCCCTTTAAAATGGCTCTAATGTGCAGCAAGGTCAAAATAGCCCATTTTGACCCATTCCCCGGGACTTGAACCTAGAATCCATCAAGTGATTTTGACCATTTTTCAGAATGAAACTAGTCCTCTTGGAGGATCACAAGTTTTTTCAATTTGACTATAGATTCCAAATCATAAATGAAGCTGCATTGTGCAGACAAGGTCAAATAGAATTCTGATCCCTTTCAGGGCCATCACCTGGAACCCATAATGGAATCTAGCCAGTTCAAGAAAGGAACCAAGATCATATGGTGATACAAGTTGTGTGCCAGTCTGTAAAAAAAACAAACATAAATAAAGCTGCTATTGTGCAGAAAAGGCAAAAAAGCTAATTTTGGCCCTTTAGTGGCCATAACTCTGGAACCTGTAATGGGATCTGGCCAGTTCAAGAAAGGAACTGAGATCTTATGGTGATACAAGTTATGTGCAAGTTTGGTTAAAATAAAATCATAAATGAAATCACTATCGTGCAGACAAGAAATTGTTGACGCACGGACGCACGAGACGCACGGACGACGGATGACGGACGAAGGGTGATCACAAAAGCTCACCTTGTCACTATGTGACAGGTGAGCTAAAAAGAAAAAAAATTCTTACAAGGTACAGATATGTCAAAATACACCTAAAAATTGGAGGTACCATCCATGTTGTACCATAGAAAAGTGGTCTCGGTTTTTCCCTACGGCCAATAATAAAGTTACAAAAAATAAGCTATTTATAGTAACGTAAAAGGGAAGTAATTAACAAAAAAAAAATTATTGTAGGTGAACAATAGAAGGATCTGCCAAACTAGAAATTGCTTTTGTAAACAAGAGGACCATGATGGTCCTGAATCGCTCACCAGTCCCCACATGACCCAGTTTTAAACCGAGTATGATGTCGTTTTTTTCTATTATTTGACATTGTGACCTAGTTTTTGAGCTCATGTGACCCATTGTTGAATCTGACCTAGTTATCATCAAGATAAAAATTCTAACCAATTTTCATGAAGATCCACTGAAAAATATGGCCTCTAGAGAGGTCACAAGATTTTTTATTATTTGACCTATTGACCTAGTTATCGATGGCACGTGACCCAATTTTGAAATTGACCTAGATATCATCAAGGTGAACATTCTGACCAATTTTCATGAAGATCCATTCAAAAGTATGGCCTGTAGAGAGGTCACAAGGTTTTTCTATTTTTAGACCTACTGACCCTAGTTTTTGACTGCAGTTGACCCAGTTTTCAAACCTACCTAGATATCATCAAGACGAATATTCAGACCAATTTTCATATAGATCCCATAAAAAATATGGCCTCTAGAGAGGTCACAAGGCTTTTTTGTTATTTGACCTACTGACCTAGTTATTAAAAACACGTGAGCAAGTTTCGAACAAGACCAAGATATCATCAAGGTGAACATTTTGACTTACTTTCATGAAAATCCATTGAAAACTATGGCCTCTAGAGAGGTCACAAGGTTTTTCTATTTTTAGACCTACTGACCTAGTTTTTGACCGCAGTTGAACCAGCTTCGAATTTGACCTAGATATCATCAAGATAAAAATTCTGACCAATTTTCATGCAGATCCCATGAAAAATATGGCCTCTAGAGAGGTCACAAGGTTTTTTGTTATTTGACTTACTGACCTAGTTATTGAGGGCATGTGACCCAGTTTCAAATTTGACCTAGATATTATCAAGGTGAACATTCTGACAAATTTTCATGAAGATCCATTTACAAGTATGGCCTCTAGAGAGGTCACAAGGTTTTTATATTTTTAGACCTACTGACCTAGTTTTTGACCGCAGTTGACCCAGTTTTGAACTTGACCTAGATATCATCAAGATGAACATTCTGACCAACTTTTATACAGATCCCATGAAAAATATGGCCTCTTGAGAGGTCACAAAGTTTTTTTTATTATTTGACCTACTGACCTAGTTTTTGATGGCACCTGACCCAGTTTCGAACTTGACCTAGATATCATCATGATAAACTTTCTGAATAACTTTCATGAAGATCCATTGAAAAGTATGGCCTCTAGAGAGGTCACAAGGTTTTTCTATTTTTAGACCAACTGACCTAGTTTTTGATCGCAGTTGACCCAGTTTCACACTTGACTTAGATATCATCAAGATAAACATTCTGACCAACTCTCATAAAGATCCCGTGAAAAATGTGACCTCTAGAGTGGTCACAAGCAAAAGTTTACAGACGCACGTACGCACGGACGGACGACGGACGCTGCGTGATCACAAAAGCTCACATTGTCACTTTGTGACATGTGAGCTAAAAAGCAAATGTCTCCCCCAATGCAAAGTCCTATAGGCAAGAAGTCAATAGGGGTCAGGAGCAAAAGTCAAAGAGACACTGATGGTTGGCTGCAAAAGGGATCATCTACTTGGCATGTCCAGTCATCCTGCTAAATATCAACACTATTAGCCTAGTAGTTCTCAAGTACCTTTGATCAAGTGACCTCAAAATAAATAGTTGTCATCTACTCTGCATGTTCAATCATCCTATTAAAATTCAACATTCTAGGTCAAGTGGTTCTCAAGTTATTCTCCAGAAATGATTTTACATGACCAGGCACCTGTGACCTTGACCTTTAATAGACTGACCCCAAAATCAATAGGGATCATCTGCTCTGCATGTTCAATCATCCTATGAAGTTTCAACATTCTGGGTGAAGTGGTTCTCAAGTTATTGATCGGAAATTGTTTTCCATGTTCAGGATCCTGTGACCTTGACCTTTGATCAAGTGACCTCAAAATAAATAGGGGTCATCTACTCTGCATGTCCAATCATCCTATTAAAATTCAACATTCTAGGTCAAGTGGTTCTCAAGTTATTCTCCAGAAATGATTTTACATGAACAGGCCCCTGTGACCTTGACCTTTAATAGACAGACCCCAAAATCAATAGGGATCATCTGCTCTGCATGTTCAATCATCCTATGAAGTTTCAACATTCTGGAAGAAGTGGTACTCAAGTTATTGATCGGAAATTGTTTTCCATGTTCAGGCCCCTGTGACCTTGACATTTAATAGACAGACCCCAAAATCGATAGGGGTCATCTACTCTGCATGTTCAATCATCCTATGAAGTTTCAAGTTCTGAAGTTCTTGATCGGAAATGGTTATCAATGTTCAGGCCCCTGTGACCTTGACCTTTGATGGAGTAACCCCCAAAACAATAGGGGTCATTTATTCTGCATGAACAATCATCCTATGAAGTTTCAACATTCTGGGTCAAGTGGTTCTCAAGTTACTGACCGGAAATGGTTTTCAATGGTCAGGCCCCTGTGACCTTGACCTTTAACGGAGTGACTCCAAAATCAATAGGGGTCATCTACTTTGCATGTACAATCATCCTATGAAGTTTCAACATTCTGGGTCAAGTGGTACTCAAGTTATTGATCGGAAATGGTTTTCAATGTTCAGGCCTCTGTGACCTTGACCTTTGATGGAGTGACCCCAAAAACAACAGGGGTCATCTACTCTACATGACCAATCATCCTATGAAGTTTCAACATTCTGGGTCAAGTGGTTCTCTAGTTATTGATCGGAAATGGTTTTCAATGTTCAGGCCCCTGTGACCTTGACCTTTGACGGAGTGACCCCAAAAACAATAGGCGTCATCTACTCTTCATGATCAATCATCCTATGAAGTTTCAACATTCTGGGTCAAGTGGTTCTCTAGTTATTGATCGGAAATGGTTTTCAATGTTCAGGCCCTCGTGACCTTGACCTTTGACGGAGTGACCCTAAAATCAATAGGGGTCATCTACTCTTCATGACCAATCATCCTAGGGGTAGTCTACTCCAGCAGCCCTATGAAGTTTGAAGGTTCTAGGTCAAATGGTTCTCCAGCTATTGCTTGGAAATGAAGTGTGACGTACGGACAGACAGGGCAAAAACAATATGTCTCCCCCAGAGGGGGGGGGGGGGAGACATAACAATTGGGCCATGATGGCCCTGTGTCGCTCACCTGAGTACCATTGCTCAAAATGATATGATCGTTTCAAACCAATCTCATTAGAAGCTGCTAAGGTGTATTCATTTAGATAAATAATAAAGGAGGTAATTTGTCATAAATTCAGCCAATATGTATCTTCACTGATTGTCCAAGTCCATCTGTTGACATGACGGGATCTGGCCAGTTCAAGAAAGGAACCGGGATCTTATAGTGATACAAGTTGTGTGCAAGTTTGGTTAAAATAAAATCATAAATGAAACCACTATCGTGCAGACAAGAAATTGTTGACGGACGGACAGATGCACGCACAGACGACGGACGAAGGGTGATCACAAAAGCTACTTTTGGCCATTTTAAGGGCCATAACTCTGGAACACATAATGGGATCTGGTCGGTTCAAGAAAGGAACTGAGATCTTATGGTGACACAAGTTTTCTGCAAGTTTAATTAAATTCAAATCATAAATGACGCTGCTATTGTGCAGACAAGGTCAAAATAGCTAATTTTGGCCCTTTCAGGGTTCATAACTCTGGAACACATAATGGAATCTGGCCAGTTCAAGAAAGGAACCAAGATTTTATGGTGACACAAGTTGTGTGCAAGTTTGGTTAAATTCAAATCATAAATGAAGCTGCTATTGTGCAGACAAGGTCAAAATAGCTAATTCTGGCCCTTTCAGGCGCCATAACTCTGGAACCTATGAAGGAATCTGGCCAGTTCAAGAAAGGAACTAAGATCTCACGGTGATACAAGTGGTGTGCAAGTTTGGTAAAAATCAAATCATAAATGAAGCTGCTATTGTGCAGGCAAGGTCAAAATAGCTAATTTTGGCCCTTCAGGGGCCATAACTCTGGAACTCATAATGGGATCTGGCCGGTTCAAGAAAGGAACCAAGATCTTATGGTGATACAAGTTGTGTGCAAGTTTGGTTAAAATAAAATCATAAATGAAACCACTATCGTGCAGACAAGAAATTGTTGACGCACAAAAATAGCAAATTCTGGCCCTTTAAGGGGCAATAACTCTAGAACCCATGATGGGATCTGGCCAGTATTTCGAAGGAACGGAGATATCATGCCAATACAAGTTTTGTACAAGTTTGATCAAAATTGTTTGCAAAATGTTGTCTTTATCTTGTTCACAAGAAATTGTGGACGGACGGACGACGGACGAAGGGCGATCACAAAAGCTCACCCTGTCATTATGTGACAGGTGAGCTAATAAAAACAAGAGCACTACAATGCAACGCAAATGCAGAGCAATATACACACAAAACAAAGTCATATGACTTTTGACACCTAAGTGTGACCTTGACCTTGAAGTGAGCCATCCGAAACATGCGCTCTGCATGTCGTTTCGATGAGGTGAACATTTGTGTCAGGTTTCTTTGAAATCCTTCAAGGGGTTCAAGAGTTACAGAGCGGAAGGGAAATTGCTAACCAACAGACAGACAGACGGACACCGAGGCGATAACATAATACGTCCCTTCAGGCGTATAAAAAGGAATCGACATCTCACGGTGATACAAGTGGTGTGCAAGTTTGGTAAAAATCAAATCATAAATGAAGCTGCTATTGTGCAGGCAAGGTCAAAATAGCTAATTTTGGCCCTTCCGGGGCCATAACTCTGGAACCCATAATGGAATAAGGCCAGTTCAAGAAAGGAACCAAGATCTTATGGTGATACAAGTTGTGTGCCAGTCTGGTAAAAATCAAATCATAAATAAAGCTGCTTTTGTGCAGACAAGGTCAAAATAGCTAATTTTGGCCCTTTCAGGGGCCATAACTCTGGAACCCATAATGGGATCTGGCCAGTTCAAGAAAGGAACTGTGATCTTATGGTGATACAAGTTGTGTGCAAGTTTGGTTCAAACTAGAGCTATCACTAAAGGTGATGAATGTACCCCCCACATGCACTGACACAGTACATTGCAATTTGACGCACACAAGATTGCATAATTATGTGGACTGTATGTATATAGACTGTATGTATACAGTATAGTAACAAAAAACAAAGTCCCATAACTATGCAGAATATTTATCTATAAGAATGTAACATGCATCATGCACAACTAGGGTTGGTACTGATCACTTGTGTGAAGTTTCATTAAATTGTGTGTAAGGGTTTGGTAGATTAGGCAAGCACAAGATTGCATATGCAGACTGCATGTACATAGTATGTTAACAAGAAACAAAGTCCCATAACTCTGCAATTTTTGTCGCTGAAAGAACCTAACATGCCCCATGCACAACTACTGTTGTTACTGATCAGTTGTGTGAAGTTTCATTAAATTGTGTCAAGGGGATGAGGAGAGATGGTGCGCACAAGATTGTGTCTATGTATATAGTATAGTAACAAAAAAACGAAGTCCCATAACTCTGCAAAAATTTTTTCTGAAAGAACCTAACATGCCCCATGCACAACTACTGTTGTTACTGATCAGTTGTGTAAAATTTCATTAAATTGTGTCAAGGGGATGAGGAGAGATGGTGCGCACAAGATTGTGTCTATGTATATAGAATAGTAACAAAAAAACAAAGTCCCATAACTCTGCAATTTTTTTTTTCCAAAAGAACCTAACATGCCCCATGCACAACTACTGTTGGTACTGATCACTTGTGTGAAGTTTCATTAAATTGTGTCAAGGGGATGAGGAGAGATGGTGCGCACAAGATTGTGTGTCTATGTATATAGTATAGTAACAAAAAAACAAAGTCCCATAACTCTGCAAATTTTTTTTCTTAAAGAACCTAACATGCCCCATGCACAACTACTGTTGGTACTGATCACTTGTGTGAAGTTTCATTAAATTCTGTCAAGGGGATAAGGAGAGATGGTGCGCACAAGATTGCGTCTACGGACAGACGGACAGACAGACAACCTGAAACCAGTATACCCCCCCTTACAACTTTGTTGTCGGGGGGTACAATAAAATCATAAATGAAACCACTATCATGCAGACAAGAAATTGTTGATGCACGCACGCACGGACTGACGACAGACGACGGACGAAGGGTGATCACAAAAGCTCACCTTGTCACTATGTGACAGGTGAGCTAAAAATTGGTGGTTTGTTGCCAATGTCGAACTTTACCTGTATTTTATGATGTTATACTTATGTACCAAAAACATTTTAATCTGTCAAGAACTGTTAATGGAGTGTTTAATGACTCCAATGGTGGATGAATAAATGACATCAATGGTGGATGAATATTGCACAATAGCTCGAGTCTGTGTTAAAAAATATCAAATAATAAGAGAGGTACAGATAAAATGTATCAAAACACTATATAAGTATATTTCTAAGCAAAAAGGGGGCATAATTCAGGAAATATTGGTGCAAGAGTAATGCATCTTGTGTAATATAATGTGGGTGTTGATGTGGAACAACTACTTCAAGTTTGAAACAAATGCATTTCGTAATAACTGAGATATAGTGAAAATGCATCAAAATTAACCTTAGTTCTATGTAAAAGGGGGCATAATTCATGAAAAATTGGTGTCAGAGTTATGCACCTTGTGTCACATGATGTGGGTGATAAGGTGGAATATCTATTTTAAGTTTGAATCAAATCCATTTAGTAATAACTGAGATATAGTGAAAATGCATCAAAATTAACCTAAAATTCTAAGTAAACAGGGGGCATAATTCATGAAAAATTGGTGTCAGAGTTATGCACCTTGTGACACATGATGTGGGTGATAAGGTGGAACATCTCTTTTAAGTTTGAATCAAATCCATTTTGTAACAACTGAGATATAGTGAAAACGCATCAAAATTAACCTTAAATTCTAAGTAAAAGGGGGCATAATTCATGAAAAATTGGTGCCAAGGTTATGCATCTTGTGTCACATGATGTGGGTGATAAGGTGGAACATCTATTTTAAGTTTGAATCAAATCCATTTAGTAATAACTAAGATATAGATTTCGGGACGTGACGTGACGTGACGTGACAAAACTGACTCTAATATAGCCTCCCTCCCCCCCCCCCCCCCCCCCCCCCCCCCCCCCCCCCCCCCCGCAAAAAACATGTATGGCGGGTGTATAACATTTAAGCACTGACAGGCAGACCAGAACATTGCTTGCATAAAACATACAGAAAGATTATCATTCTGCCAAACTAGTTTTCTAGCAAAATAAAAATTATCAATCTAACAATAGATTAACAAAATTACAACTAGAATGTGTCAGCAGGACACAGGGTGTGCCCCCCACTGGTACATTTGTCACAAATAAGGGGAAATAATTCAAATGTTTGCAGTCTTAATGGGGTAAAGCCTCAACAAACATGTTATGAAAAGGATTCATTATTCTAGGCCATATACTTTTTGAGCTATGAGCATCACAAACAAAAAATCCACTATTCTGGCTATTTCAAGGGCCATAACTCTATAATAAGCGCTAAGATTCTCAAGAAGAATGCCAACTGTGCAAGGTCACATCATGATAAAGACTAAAGCAAGGTTTTATGAATTTACATCAAATACTTTTTGAGCTAGGCACATAATTAGGTGAAAATGTGCATTTTTTTACTATTTCAGGGGTCATAACTTTAAAAATTGGGGGTGGAGGCAGCCAAAAAATAAGAGGTGTGCAAGTTCATATCATGATAAAGGCTCATGCAAGTTTTCATCCATTCATATCATATACCTTTTGAGCTAGGTGCATCACAAGGTGAAAAGGTGCATTTTTTACTATTTCAGGGGCAATAACTCTGAAAATAGGGGGAAGAGGCAGACAAACAAGAGCTGTTGGAGGAAAGCAATGCTCGACTATTCAACAGCCTTGTCAACTGAATGAAAACAAAAGTCGAAAAAAGGGCATAATTTAATAAAAAAAGCAAAATAGGGTTATGGAACCTGCATAGTGCTTATCAGCTTATGACAGTGGACAAGTGTGTGAAGTTTCAATCCATTCCCATTAGTGGGTACTGAGATACCAGCTTACATATAAGAATTTAACCCAAAACTCCTAAGTTGAAAAAGGGGCATAATTTTGTAAAATGCAAAGTAGAGTTATTGACCCTTTGCACTGCATGTCATATCATGACAATGAACAAGTGTGTGAAGTTTCAATCCTTTCCCATTAGTGGATACAGAGATACCAGCTTAAATATAAAAACTTAACCAAAAACTGTTGTCGAAAAAGGGGCATAATTTTGAGGGGAAAAAAATGAATAGAGTTATGGGACCTGCTTTGTGCATGTCAGATCATGACAGTGAACAAGTGTGTGAAGTTTCAATCCATTCCCATTAGTGTGTACTGAGATACCAGCTTACATACAAAACCTTAACCAAAAATTTCTAAGTCAAACAAGAGGGTCATGATGGCCCTATATCGCTAACCTGTTATCATTGCACTTGAGGACAAGAAGGTCCTCAGAAAAAATATCTAAATCCAAAGGACAGGAACAACAAAGGGAAGAAATTTAACCAAAAAAAAGAAAAAAACTGTTACAAGGTATAGATACGTCAAAAAACACCTAAAAATTGGAGGTACCATTCATGTTGTACCACAGAAAAGTGGTCTCGGTTTTTCCCTATGGCCAATAATAAAAAAGTTACTAAAAATAAGCTATTTATAGTAACGTAAAAGGGAAGTAATTAAACAAGAGGACCATGATGGTCCTGAATCGCTCACCTGTCCCCACATGAACTGAGTATGACGTCGTTTTTTCTATTATTTGACATAATGACCTAGTTTTAGAGCTCATGTGACCTAGTTCTGAACTTGACCTAGATATCATCAAGATAAAAATTCTGACCAATTTTCATGAAGATCCATTGAAAAATATGGCCTCTATAGAGGTCACAAGGTTTTTCTATTATTTGACATAATGAACTAGTTTTTGAAGCCATGTGACCCAGTTTTGTACTTGACCTAGATATCATCAAGGTGAACATTCTCACCAATTTTCATGAAGATCCATTGAAAAATATGGCCTCTATAGAGCTCACGAGGTTTTTCTATGTTTAGACCTAGTGACCTAGTTTTGGATTGCAGTTGACCCAGTTTCAATCTTGACCTAGATATCATCAAGATGAACATTCTGACCAATTTTCATGCAGATCCCATGAAAAATATGGCCTCTTTAGAGGTCACAAGGATTTTCTATTATTTGACCTACTGACCTTGTTTTAGACCGGACGTGACCCAGTTTCAACCTTGACCTAGATTTCATGAAGATGAACATTCTGACCAATTTTCATGCAGATCCCATGAAATATACGGCCTCTACAGAGGTCACAAGGTTTTTCTATTATTTGACCTACTGACCTAGTTTTGAACTGCAGTTAACCAAGTTTCGAACTTGACCTAGATATCATCAAGATGAACATTCTCACCAATTTTCATGAAGATCCATTGAAAAATATGGCCTCTAGAGAGGTCACAAGATTTTTCTATTTTTAGACCTACTGACCTAGTTTTTGACCACACGTGACCCAGTTTGGAACCTGATCTAGATATCATCAAGTTAAACATTCTGACCAACTTTCATAAAGATCCCATGAAAAATGTGACCTCTAGAGTGGTCACAAGCAAAAGTTTACGCATGCAAGGACGACGGACGCTGCGCGATCACAAAAGTTCACCTTGTCACTTTGTGACAGGTGAGCTAAAAAAAACATTGTAAGTGAACAAAAAAAGGATCTGCCAAATAAATATGTTGGCATAAATGAAATTTCAGATCAGTATCTTCATTAGTTACGGAGATATACCCATTTTAATTTGAAATAAAGGGAGGTAATTTGACATAAAATCAGTCAATAGTTATCTACCCTGATTGTCTCAGTCCAACTAATAACAATAATGAAATTTCAAATAAGTCCTATAAGTACTTACTGATATAAATCCATTTTGATTATAATCAGGGGAGGTAATCAGATATAAAATAACTCTGGAACCTACGACTGGATCTGATTTGTCATGGAATCCAAGATTTATTGTTGTTGAAGATATTTTGGAAGTTTGTATCAAATAAAACCATAAATGAAGTCTCTATATGGCTGCAAAAGCCAAAATAGCCGATTTTGGACCTTTAAGGGGCCATAACTCTTGAACCCAAGATGGAATCTGGCCAGTTCAAGACAGGAAGCAAGATCTTGTGGTGATACAAGTTGTGTGCAAGATTGGTTAAAATCAAATCATAAATGGAGCTGCTATTGTACAGACAAGGTCAAAATAGCTAATTTTGGCCCTTTCAGGGGCCATAACTTGACCCGATTAAGGGATCTGGCCGGTTCAAGAAAGGAACCGAGATCTTATGGTGACACAAGTTTTGTGCAAGTTTGATTAAATTCAAATCATAAATGAAGCTGCTATTGTGCAGACAAAGTCAAAATAGCTAATTCTGGCCCTTTCAGGGGCCATAACTCTGGAACCCATAAAGGAATCTCGCCAGTTCAAGAAAGGAACCAAGATCTTATGGTGATACAAGTTCTGTGAAAGTTTTGTTAAAATAAAATCATAAATGAGACAAGGTCAAAATAGCTAATTCTGGCCCTTTCAGGGGCCATAACTCTGAAACCCATAATGGGATCTGGCTGGTTCAAGAAAGAACTGAGATCTTATGGTGACACAAGTTTTGTGCAAGTTTGATTAAATTGAAATCATAAATGAAGCTGCTATTGTGCAGACAAGGTCAAAATAGTTATTTTTGGCCCTTTCAGGGACCATAACTCTGGAGCCCATAATGGGATCTGGCCAGTTCAAGAAAGGAACCGACATCTTATGGTGATACAAGTTGTGTGCAAGTTTGGTTAAAATAAAATCAATAATGAAACCACTATCGTCCAGACAAGAAATTGTTGACGCACACACGCACGCACAGACGACGGGTGATCACAAAAGCTCACCTTGTCACAATGTGACAGGTGAGCTAAAAAGGGGCATAATTTTGTAAAAACGCAAAATAGAGTTATGGAACCTGTGCAATGTAAGTCAATTTATCACAGTGAATAAGTGTGTGAAGTTTCAATCCATTTCCACAAGTGGTTACTGAGATACCAGCTTACATACAAAACCAAATCGGGATGCAGACGCAGACGCGGACGCATGGGCGAGTCCAATAGCTCTGCTTTTCTATGAATAGACAGGCTAAAAATAGGAGGTGCGCAAGTTCATATCATGATTAAGACTCATGCAAGGTTTAATCAATTCATATGTAATACTTTTGAGTTAGGCGCGTCACAAGGTGAAAATGTGCATTTTTGACTATTTCAGGGGCCACAATCCTGGATATAGGGGGCGGACCCAGATGAAAAATAGGAGGTGCACAAGTTCATATCATGATAAAGACTCATGCAAGGTTTCATCAATTTATATCAAATACTTTTTGAGCTAGGCGCGTCACAAGGTGAAAATGTGCATTTTTGACTATTTCAGGGGCCATAACTCTGAAAATTGGGGGCGGACCCAGACATAAAATAGGAGGTGCGCAAGTTCATATCATGATAAAGACTCGTGCAAGGTTTCATCAATTTATATCAAATACTTTTTGTGCTAGGCGCGTCACGAACGCTCCGTCCGTCTGAGTATACGATTCCGACTCTAGTGGTTAAGTGGTGTGTAAGGATTAGGGTTAGGTGGTTACGAATTTAATTTTCCTTCATTCCGTATATGAAAAATGGTGGTTACCACTTAATGAAAATACCACTTATGCTGGCTGGGAAATACCACTTAAGAATACAAATGTGGCCGGTTCAAGAAAGGAACCGAGATCTTATGGTTACACAAGTTTTGTGCAAGTTTGATTTAATTCAAATCATAAATGAAGCTGCTATTGTGCAGACAAAGTCAAAATACCTAATTCTGGCCCTTTCAGGGGCCATAACTCTGGAATCCATAAAGGAATCTCGCCAGTTCAAGAAAGGAACCAAGATCTTATGGTGATACAAGTTCTGTGCAAGTATGGTTAAAATAAAATCATAAATGAAGCTGCTATTGTGCAGACAAGGTCAAAATAGCTAATTCTGGCCCTTTCAGGGTCCATAACTCTGAAACCCATAATGGGATCTGGCTGGTTCAAGAAAGAACTGAGATCTTATGGTGACACAAGTTCTGTGCAAGTTTGATTAAATTGAAATCATAAATGAAGCTGCTATTGTGCAGACAAGGGAAAAATAGCTAATTCTGGCCCTTTCAGGGGCCATAACCCTGGAACCCATAAAGGAATCTGGCCAGTTCAAGAAAGGAACCGACATCTTATGGTGATACAAGTTGTGTGCAAGTTTGGTTAAAATAAAATCAATAATGAAACCACTATTGTCCAGACAAGAAATTGTTGACGCACACACGCACGCACAGACGACGGACGAAGGGTGATCACAAAAGCTCACCTTGTCACTATGTGACAGGTGAGCTAAAAAGGGGCATAATTTTGTAAAAACGCAAAATAGAGTTATGGAACCTGTGCAATGTAAGTCAATTTATCACAGTGAATAAGTGTGTGAAGTTTCAATCCATTTCCACAAGTGGTTACTGAGATACCAGCTTACATACAAAACCAAATCGGGATGCAGACGCAGACGCGGACGCATGGGTGAGTCCAATAGCTCTGCTATTCTATGAATAGACAGGCTAAAAATAGGAGGTGCGCAAGTTCATATCATGATTAAGACTCATGCAAGGTTTAATCAATTCATATGTAATACTTTTTGAGTTAGGCGCGTCACAAGGTGAAAATGTGCATTTTTGACTATTTCAGGGGCCATAATTCTGGATATAGGGGGCGGACCCAGATGAAAAATAGGAGGTGCACAAGTTCATATCATGATAAAGACTCATGCAAGGTTTCATCAATTTATATCAAATACTTTTTGAGCTAGGCGCGTCACAAGGTGAAAATGTGCATTTTTGACTATTTCAGGGGCCATAACTCTGAAAATTGGGGGCTGACCCAGACATAAAATAGGAGGTGCGCAAGTTCATATCATGATAAAGACTCATGCAAGGTTTCATCAATTTATATCAAATACTTTTTGAGCTAGGCGCGTCACGAACGCTCCGTCCGTCTGAGTATACGATTCCGACTCTAGTGGTTAAGTGGTATGTAAGGATTAGGGTTAGGTGGTTACGAATTTAATTTTCCTTCATTCCGTATATGAAAAATGGTGGTTACCACTTAATGAAAATACCACTTATGCTGGCTGGGAAATACCACTTAAGAATACAAATGTGTGCACGGACAAGACCAAACCTATACGCCCCCACCACTCATGGGGGGGGGGGGGGGCACAAAAATGGATCTTTCAGTGTCAATAACTTCACCAAAGTTTATTTCATATGAAATGAAGTGAATTAAGTATTGCCATGCAATACAAAGTCCCCTATTGGAAGGCACCTAATTTTTTCTACTGCAGTATAACATAATGAACTGATATCTGTCAATGATGTATAAACAATATTGTACTATATGTAAAAACTCTTGGATTAAAATTTGTATTTATAAAAACCTAGAGTTGTTTCCATATGGAATTTTTTTGGCCAAGTATAAAAAAAGTTATCATAAAGTTATTTGTAGTAACAACAAAGGGAAATTAATCCTAAAAAAAAGAAGTTCTATTATAAGTCCACACAAAACTTTTTACCAGGTACAGATAGGTCAAAATATACCTATTGTATACACGATGTAACATGCATGTTGTACCACAGAAAAATGGTCTCGATTTTTCCCTACGGCCAGTAATAAAAAAGTAACAATATAATCTATTTATAGTAAAACAAAGGGATGTAATTCTAAAAACAAGGGTGCCTCATGTTGGTAATCCCTCCATGCATGAAGAAGAAATGCTGGGGACAAAGTCATTGTTAAATTTAACCTTTGACCTCTAAGTATGACCTTGACCTTAGACCTAGGGACCTGGTTCTCACGCAAGACAATTCGTCTCATGGTGGTGAACATTTGTGCCAAGTTACATCAAAATCCCTCCATGCAAGAAGAAGAAATGCTCTAGACAAAGTCATTTTTGTATCTGACCTTTGGCCTCTAAGTGTGACCTTGACCTTAGACCTAGGGCCAAAGTTTTGAGCAAGACATGTTGTCTTGCTCCAGAGGAATATTTGTGCCTACTGATATTTAAATCCTGTCTTGCATGACAAAGTTATAGACCGGACAGGAAAAAATCCTATTGACCTTTGATCTCAAAGTGTGACCTTGACCTTTAAGCTAGGGTCTGAGTGTTGCGCATGACACATTGTCTCATCATGGGGAACATTTATGCCAAGTAATATTGTAAGCCCTTGATAGATGACAGAGCTCTGGACCAGTCAGGAACAAAACCCTATTGATGTTTGACCTCCAATTGTGACCTTGACCTTTGAGCTAGGGATCCGGGTTTTGTGCACGACATGTTGTCTCATCATAAAGAACATTTTTGCCAAGTAATATTAAAATCCCTTCATGGATGGCAGAGTTATGGACCGGACAGGAAAAAAACCCTGTTGACCTTTGACCCCCAATTGTAACCTTGACCTTTGAGCCAGGGGTCCGGGTTTTGCGCATGACATGTCGCCTCATCATGGGAAACATTTGTGCCAAGTGATATTAAAATCCCTTAACAAATGACAGAGTTATGGACTGGACACGAAACAGACCCTGTTCATGCCATGTTAACATTTGGCTGCTAAGTGTGACCTTGACCTCTGAGCTAGGGGTCTGAAAGTTGCACATGACACATCATCTTATTATGAGGTACATTTGTGCCAAGTAATATTAAAATCCCTTCATGGATGGAAGAGTTATGGATGGGACAGGAAAAAAGCCTTGTTGACATTTGACCTCCAACTGTGACCTTGAACTTTGAGCTAGGGGTCCGGGTTTTGCGCATGACATGTTGTCTCATCATGGGGAACATTTGTGCCAAGTAATATTAAAATCCCTTCATGGATGACAAAGTCATTGTTAAATTTAACCTTTGACCTCTAAGTATGACCTTGACCTTAGACCTAGGGACCTGGTTCTCACGCAAGACAATTCGTCTCATGGTGGTGAACATTTGTGCCAAGTTACATCAAAATCCCTCCATGCAAGAAGAAGAAATGCTCTAGACAAAGTCATTTTTGTATCTGACCTTTGGCCTCTAAGTATGACCTTGACCTTAGACCTAGGGCCAAAGTTTTGAGCAAGACATGTTGTCTCATCCAGAGGAATATTTGTGCCTACTGATATTTAAATCCTGTCTTGCATGACAAAGTTATAGACCGGACAGGAAAAAATCCTATTGACCTTTGATCTCAAAGTGTGACCTTGACCTTTAAGCTAGGGTCTGAGTGTTGCGCATGACACATTGTCTCATCATGGGGAACATTTATGCCAAGTAATATTGTAAGCCCTTGATAGATGACAGAGCTCTGGACCAGTCAGGAACAAAACCCTATTGATGTTTGACCTCCAATTGTGACCTTGACCTTTGAGCTAGGGATCCGGGTTTTGTGCACGACATGTTGTCTCATCATAGGGAACATTTTTGCCAAGTAATATTAAAATCCCTTCATGGATGGCAGAGTTATGGACCGGACAGGAAAAACACCCTGTTGACCTTTGACCCCCAATTGTAACCTTGACCTTTGAGCCAGGGGTCCGGGTTTTGCGCATGACATGTCGCCTCATCATGGGAAACATTTGTGCCAAGTGATATTAAAATCCCTTAACAAATGACAGAGTTATGGACTGGACACGGAACAGACCCTGTTCATGCCATGTTAACATTTGGCTGCTAAGTGTGACCTTGACCTCTGAGCTAGGGGTCTGAAAGTTGCACATGACACATCATCTTATTATGAGGTACATTTGTGCCAAGTAATATTAAAATCCCTTCATGGATAGAAGAGTTATGGATGGGACAGGAAAAAAGCCTTGTTGACATTTGACCTCCAACTGTGACCTTGAACTTTGAGCTAGGGGTCCGAGTTTTGCGCATGACATGTTGTCTCATCATGGGGAACATTTGTGCCAAGTAATATTAAAATCCCTTCATGGATGACAAAGTTATGGACCGGACACGAAATTGCGGACGGACAGAATGACGGAAAAGCGCATTCCTATAGTCCCCAAAACTGGTTTTCAACCAGTAGGAGACTAATAAATAAAAGCCATTGTATTAAGCATCCCTACAAAGTTTGGTTGATTTCAGAGTAGTCTAGACAAACTTTTGTGACAGACAGACAGACAAGACAAAGTCAGTATATCTTCCAACATATGGAGAGACCTAATAAGGAGTCTACTCAAAGTATAAACTGTACTAGTATTCACTTTAGAGTAATATAGATAAGAAAACCTTGTCTTTTCCTTCCTAACATGTGATTTCACTTTCTCCATTTCTACTTCAAATTCTTTCTTCATCCCTGACATCAATGTCTTGTAGTAATTAACGTCTTTGTCTGCCATCTATTTCATAGAAAACATTAAAAGTCAAAATTTGCAAGTCTACACATATTTAGGTGTTAGTACATGGAAGAAAGGGAACTGCTATATAGAAACAATCTAAAAAAGATTTATGATGATCAAGCAGAAACGTGGCCCAGTGTTAAGAAAGTTTTTCTATGATTTAACCTAGTGACCTTGGTTTTTACCTTGACCTAGATTTCAGAGAAATTGACAAAGTTTAATGATGATCAGGTAGACGTGGCCTTAAAAGTTTTCTAAGATATTTACCTAGTGATCTACTTTAAGACCCTAGGTTACCCACAGTTTTAAACTTCAGGTTTCATGACATACATGTAACACAAAACTTACCTGTGAAGGAAATTGATTGTTCTACAGAAAGTTCTACAGAAGGTGTGTGTTACATGAAAGAAAAGTTGCATCTGAATTTCTCCTTGTATCAGAAATACAGGTGCATTTACAAAAGGTGTAACATATGGAAACAGTTGCTTTTAAAGGTCTCCTAGTATCAGATATTGGTGATTCTACAAAAAGTGTAATAAGAAGGAAAACTTACATCTTAAGGTATCCTTGAATAAGAAATACAGGAGGTTCTATACCTGGTGAAACATGAGGAAAAAAACTTACTTCTAAAGGTAACTTTGAATAAGAAATACAGGAGGTTCTATACCTGGTGAAACATGAGGAAAAAAACTTACTCCTAAAGGTAACTTTGAATAAGAAATACAGGAGGTTCTATAACTGGTGAAACATGAGGAAAAAAACTTACTTCTAAAGGTAACTTTGAATAAGAAATACAGGAGGTTCTATACCTGGTGAAACATGAGGAAAAAAACTTACTTCTAAAGGTAACTTTGAATAAGAAATACAGGAGGTTCTATACCTGGTGAAACATGAGGAAAAAAACTTACTCCTAAAGGTAACTTTGAATAAGAAATACAGGAGGTTCTATAACTGGTGAAACATGAGGGGAAAAAACTTACTTCTAAAGGTAACTTTGAATAAGAAATACAGGAGGTTCTATAACTGGTGAAACATGAGGAAAAAAACTTACTTCTGAAGGTAACTTTGAATAAGAAATACAGGAGGTTCTATAACTGGTGAAACATGAGGAAAAAAACTTACTCCTAAAGGTAACTTTGAATAAGAAATACAGGAGGTTCTATAACTGGTGAAACATGAGGAAAAAAAACTTACTTCTAAAGGTAACTTTGAATAAGAAATACAGGAGGTTCTATAACTGGTGAAACATGAGGAAAAAAACTTACTCCTAAAGGTAACTTTGAATAAGAAATACAGGAGGTTCTATAACTTGTGAAACAGAGGAAAAAAACTTACTCTAAATGGTAACTTTGAATGAAAAAAAGTCTTATGGTGATAGTTGAGAAAATTATTCTAAAGGTAACTTTGACTAGGGAAACAGAGGTTCTATACTGGTGGAACACATAGGAAAACTTATTTAAAAGTCATGCTTGAATACAAAATATGGACGGTCTATCATCTTGAAACATCGAGGGAAAAAAGACTTACTTTACAAGGTACCTTATATTAGAATAACAGGGGTCATATGGTAACTGAGGAAACAACTTACTCTAAGTACTTGTGTACAGAATATCCAGTATTCTATAATCCCTCAGTGAAAATGAGGAAAACAAGACTTACTTCCTAAAGGTTTAAACTTTGATTTAGTACAACAGGGGTTTGCCACTGGTGAAACATGGGTACTATTCAAAGGTAATTGATAAAATTACATCGATGCAAAAATGGGAAACAGAGGAAAACACAATCTTACCTGTAACTTTAATAAGATAGAGTTTCAATGTGAACCTATGAGAATACGACACATGGTCTTCTGACTGATAAGAATCAGACGTTTATTACTGTGTAACATCATGAGTTGAAAAAATCCTTCTAAAGGATGAAAAGATAATACAGGAGTTATACCTGGTGAAACTGAGAAAACACTTTACTCCTAAGTGTATTGACTTTAATAAAAAGTACTGGAGTTTCCTATAACTGTGTACACATATGAAAATGAAAACTACATCTAAAGATATTGGATAACGAAATACAGAGGCACAACGGTGAAAACTTGAGGAAAAAAAACTTACTTCTAAAGGTACTTGAATAAGAAATACAGGAGGTTCTATAACTGGTGAAACATGAGGAAAAAAAACTTACTTCTAAAGGTAACTTTGAACAAGAAATAAGGAGGTTCTATAACTGGTGAAACATGAGGAAAAAGACTTCTCCATATGAATAGCGATCACTTTGAATATATGGAGATTTACGGTAGGTTCTTTAAACTGGTTGAACAGTGGCTAGATCAAACTATTCAATAGTTATTTTAAAAATCAGCTATACTGTGAATGACAAATATAGGATGGGTCCCATAATGGTGAACATGAGAAAAAACTTTACAAGTCTAAGGTAACCTTGACATTGAGAGAACTGGGTCTTCGTGAAACATGCATGGGTACACAATTACATAAGAATTATTAAGAAATCTAGTCCATCTATGGTCAAAATGACGGAACAAAAACATCCTTATTCTAAGGATTAAATTTGAATAGAAATGTCTGCGCGAGTCTCTATACTGTGGTAAACATATGCCAAGTTATTAGAAATCATTCGAGACAAATATGGAGGAACACGCACAAAACACTTCTTTATCTAAGTGTGACCTTGACTTAGACAGACCTGGGTTCTTACTGGTGACACTGATCATGTGGTAAAAACATACCAGTTATTTGGTAAAACTTGCCATGATGACAATAGGACGGTACTATAACAGATGAACAGAGGAAAAAAACTTAAAGAACGACAGGAGGTTCAACTTTGCTGAAACATGAGGCAAAAAAAACTTACTTCCTAAAGGTAACTTTGAATAAGAAATAAGGAGGTTCTGATAACTGGTGAAACATGAGGAAAAAAAAAACTTACTCTAAAGGTAACTTTGAATAAGAAATACAGGAGGTTCTGTAACTGGTGAAACATGAGGAAAAAAACTTACTTCTAAAGGTAACTTTGAATAAGAAATACAGGAGGTTCTTAACTGGTGAAACATGAGAAAAAAAACTTACTTCTAAAGGTAACTTTGAATAAGAAATACAGGAGGTTCCTAACTGGTGAAACATGAGGAAAAAAACTTACTTCCCAAAGGTAACTTTGAATAAGAAATACAGGAGGTTCTATAACTGGTGAAACATGAGGAAAAAAATTACTTCTAAAGGTAACTTTGAATAAGAAATACAGGAGGTTCTGTAAACTGGTGAAACATGAGGGAAAAAACTTACTTCTAAAGGTAACTTTGAATAAGAAATAGGAGGTTCTTAACTGGTGAAACATGAGGAAAAAAACTTACTTCTAAAGGTAACTTTGAAAAAGAAATACAGGAGGTTCTATAACTGGTGAAACATGAGGAAAAATACTCTAAAAACTTATAAGAAATACAGGAGGTTCTATAACTGGTGAAACATGAGGAAAAAAAAACAAAAAAACTTACTTAAAGGGAAACTTTGAATAAGAAATTAGGAGGTTCTATAACTGGTGAAACATGAGGGAAAAAAACTTACTTCTAAAGGTAACTTTGAATAAGAAATACAGATGGTTCTGTAACTGGTGAAACAGAGGAAAAAAAACTTACTTCTAAGGTAACTTTGAATAAGAAATACAGGAGGTTCTATAACTGGTGAAACATGAGGGGAAAAAAATAAACTTACTAAGAAATACAGGAGGTTCTATAACTGGTGAAACATGAGGAAAAAAAACTTACTTCTAAAGGTAACTTTGATTAAGAAATACAGGAGGTTCTATAACTGGTGAAACATGAGGAAAAAAAATTTACTTCTAAAGGTAACTTTGAATAAGAAATACAGGAGGTTCTGTAACTGGTGAAACATGAGAAAAAAAACTTACTCCTAAAGGTAACTTTGAATAAGAAATACAGGAGGTTCTGTAACTGGTGAAACATGAGAAAAAAAACTTACTCCTAAAGGTAACTTTGAATAAGAAATACAGGAGGTTCTGTAACTGGTGAAACATGAGAAAAAAAACTTACTCCTAAAGGTAACTTTGAATAAGAAATACAGATGTTCTGTAACTGGTGAAACATGAGGAAAAAAAACTTACTTCTAAAGGTAACTTTGAATAAGAAATACAGGAGGTTCTTAATGTGTGAAACATGAGGAAAAAAAACTTACTCCTAAAGGTAACTTTGAATAAGAAATACAGGAGGTTCTGTAACTGGTGAAACATGAGAAAAAAAACTTACTTCTAAAGGTAACTTTGAATAAGAAATACAGGAGGTTCTGTAACTGGTGAAACATGAGGAAAAAAACTTACTCCTAAAGGTAACTTTGAATAAAAAATACAGGAGGTTCTATAACTGGTGAAACATGAGAAAAAAATTTTACTTCTAAAGGTAACTTTGAATAAGAAATACAGGAGGTTCTGTAACTGGTGAAACATGAGAAAAAAAACTTCCTTCTATAGGTAACTTTGAATAAGAAATACAGGAGGTTCTGTAACTGGTGAAACATGAGAAAAAAAACTTACTTCTAAAGGTAACTTTGAACAAGAAATAAAGGAGGTTCTATAACTGGTGAAACATGAGGAAAAAAAAAACTTACTTCTAAAGGTAACTTTAAATAAGAAATACAGGAGGTTCTATAACTGGTAAAACATGAGGAAAAAAAAACTTACTAAGAAATACAGGAGGTTCTATAACTGGTGAAACATGAGGAAAAAAACTTACATCTAAAGGTAACTTTGAATAAGAAATACAGGAGGTTCTGTAACTGGTGAAACAAGAGGAAAAAAAACTTACTTCTAAAGGTTACTTTGAATAAGAAATACAGGAGGTTCTATAACTGGTGAAACAGGAGGAAAAAAAACTTACTTCTACAGGTAACTTTGAATAAGAAATACAGGAAGTTCTATAACTGGTGAAACATGAGGAAAAAAACTTACTTCTAAAGGTAACTTTGAATAAGAAATACAGGAGGTTCTATAACTGGTGAAACATGAGGAAAAAAACTTACTTCTAAAGGTAACTTTGAATAAGAAAAACAGGATGTTCTATAACTGGTGAAACATGAGGAAAAAAACTTACTTCTAAAGGTAACTTTGAATAAGAAATACAGGAGGTTCTATAACTGGTGAAACATGAGGAAAAAAAACTTACTTCTAAAGGTAACTTTGAATAAGAAATACAGGAGGTTCTTAACTGGTGAAACATGAGGAAAAAAACTTACTTCTAAAGGTAACTTTGAATAAGAAATACAGGAGGTTCTTAACTGGTGAAAAAGAGGAAAAAAAACTTACTTCTAAAGGTAACTTTGAATAAGAAATACAAGTTCTTAACTGGTGAAACATGAGGGAAAAAAACTTACTTCTAAAGGTAACTTTGAAAAGAAATACAGGAGTTCTATAACTGGTGAAACATGAGGAAAAAAACTTACTTCTAAAGGTTACTTTGAATAAGAAATACAGGGGGTTCTATAACTGGTGAAACATGAGGGGAAAAAACTTACTTCTAAAGGTAACTTTGAATAAGAAATACAGGAGGTTCTATGGTGAAACATGGAGGAAAAAAAACTTACTTCTAAAGGTAACTTTGAATAAGAAATACAGGTTCTTATGGTGAAACATGAGGGGAAAAAACTTACTTCTAAAGGTAACTTTGAATAAGAAATACAGGAGGTTCTATAACTGGTGAAACATGAGGGGAAAAAACTTACTTCTAAAGGTAACTTTGAATAAGAAATACAGGAGGTTCTCTAACTGGTGAAACATGAGGAAAAAAAACTTACTTCTAAAGGTAACTTTGAATAAGAAATACAGGAGGTTCTATAACTGGTGAAACATGAGGGGAAAAAACTTACTTCTAAAGGTAACTTTGAATAAGAAATACAGGAGGTTCTATAACTGGTGAAACATGAGGGAAAAAAACTTACTTCTAAAGGTAACTTTGAATAAGAAATACAGGAGGTTCTGTAACTGGTGAAACATGAGGAAAAAAACTTACTTCTAAAGGTAACTTTGAATAAGAAATACAGGAGGTTCTGTAACTGGTGAAACATGAGGAAAAAAAACTTACTTCTAAAGGTAACTTTGAATAAGAAATACAGGAGGTTCTATAACTGGTGAAACATGAGGAAAAAAAAACTTACTTCTAAAGGTAACTTTGAATAAGAAATACAGGAAGTTCTGTAACTGGTGAAACATGAGGAAAAAAAACTTACTTCTAAAGGTAACTTTGAATAAGAAATACAGGAGGTTCTATAACTGGTGAAACATGAGGAAAAAAAACTTACTTCTAAAGGTAACTTTGAATAGAAAAACAGATGTTCTTAACTGGTGAAACATGAGGAAAAAAAACTTACTTCTAAAGGTACTTTGAATAAGAAATACAGGAGGTTCTATAACTGGTGAAACATGAGAAAAAAAACTTACTTCTAAAGGTAACTTTGAATAAGAAATACAGGAGGTTCTATAACTGGTGAAACATGAGGAAAAAAAAACTTACTTCTAAAGGTAACTTTGAATAAGAAATACATGTTCTGTAACTGGTGAAACATGAGGGGAAAAAACTTACTTCTAAAGGTAACTTTGAAGAAGAAATACAGGAGGTTCTATAACTGATGAAACATGAGGAAAAAAACTTACTTCTAAAGGTAACTTTGAATAAGAAATACAGGGGGTTCTATAACTGGTGAAACATGAGGGGAAAAAACTTACTTCTAAAGGTAACTTTGAATAAGAAATACAGGAGGTTCTTTAACTGGTGAAACATGAGGGGAAAAAACTTACTTCTAAAGGTAACTTTGAATAAGAAATACAGGAGGTTCTATAACTGGTGAAACATGAGGGGAAAAAACTTACTTCTAAAGGTAACTTTGAATAAGAAATACAGGAGGTTCTCTAACTGGTGAAACATGAGAGAAAAAAAACTTACTTCTAAAGGTAACTTTGAATAAGAAATACAGGAGGTTCTATAACTGGTGAAACATGAGGGGAAAAACTTACTTCTAAAGGTAACTTTGAATAAGAAATACAGGAGGTTCTATAACTGGTGAAACATGAGGGAAAAAAAACTTACTTCTAAAGGTAACTTTGAATAAGAAATACAGGAGGTTCTGTAACTGGTGAAACATGAGGAAAAAAAACTTACTTCTAAAGTTAACTTTGAATAAGAAATACAGGAGGTTCATAATGGTAAACATGAGGAAAAAAAACTTACTTCTAAAGGTAACTTTGAATAAGAAATACAGGAGGTTCTATAACTGGTGAAACATGAGGAAAAAAAACTTACTTCTAAAGGTAACTTTGAATAAGAAATACAGGAGGTTCTATAACTGGTGAAACATGAGGGAAAAAAAACTTACTTCTAAAGGTAACTTTGAATAAGAAATACAGGAGGTTCTGTAACTGGTGAAACATGAGGAAAAAAAACTTACTTCTAAAGGTAACTTTGAATAAGAAATACAGGAGGTTCTATAACTGGTGAAACATGAGGAAAAAAAACTTACTTCTAAAGGTAACTTTGAATAAGAAATACAGGAGGTTCTATAACTGGTGAAACAGGAGGAAAAAAAACTTACTTCTACAGGTAACTTTGAATAAGAAATACAGGAGGTTCTATAACTGGTGAAACATGAGGAAAAAAACTTACTTCTAAAGGTAACTTTGAATAAGAAAAACAGGATGTTCTATAACTGGTGAAACATGAGGAAAAAACTTACTTCTAAAGGTTACTTTGAATAAGAAATACAGGAGGTTCTATAACTGGTGAAACATGAGAAAAAAAAAACTTACTTCTAAAGGTAACTTTGAATAAGAAATACAGGAGGTTCTATAACTGGTGAAACATGAGGAAAAAAAACTTACTTCTAAAGGTAACTTTGAATAAGAAATACAGGAGGTTCTATAACTGGTGAAACATGAGGAAAAAAAACTTACTTCTAAAGGTAACTTTGAATAAGAAATACATGTTCTGTAACTGGTGAAACATGAGGGAAAAAAACTTACTTCTAAAGGTAACTTTGAAGAAGAAATACAGGAGGTTCTATAACTGATGAAACATGAGGAAAAAAAACTTACTTCTAAAGGTAACTTTGAATAAGAAATACAGGGGGTTCTATAACTGGTGAAACATGAGGGGAAAAAACTTACTTCTAAAGGTAACTTTGAATAAGAAATACAGGAGGTTCTATAACTGGTGAAACATGAGGGGAAAAAACTTACTTCTTAAAGGGTTTACCTTTGAATAAGAAATAAGGTGGTTCTATAATGGTGAACATGAGGGAAAAACTTACTTCTAAAGGTAACTTTGAATAGAAATACAGATGTTCTCAACTGGTGAAACATGAGGAAAAAACTTACTTCTAAAGGTAACTTTGAATAAGAAATAAGGAGGTTTTTATAACTGGTGAAAATGAGGGAGAATAAACTTTCTTCTAAAGGTATACTTGAATAAGAAATACAGGAGGTCTGTAACTGGTGAAACATGGGAAAAATTAAACTTACTTCTAAGGTAACTTTGAATAAGAAATAACAGGGTTTCTGTAATGGTGAATACATGAGGAAAAAAACTTACTTTAAAGTTAACTTTGAATAAGAATACAGGGGTTCAATAATGGTATAAACATGATGGAAAAAAAACTTACTTCTAAAGGTACTTTGCAATAAGAAATACAGGAGGTTTTCTATAAATGGTTTAAACATGAGGAAAAAACTTACTTCTAAAGTGTAACTTTGAATAAGAAATACAGGAGATCATTATACTGTGATAACATGAGGGAAAAAAAAACTTACTTCTAAGGTAATTTATATGAAATAAGGAGGTTCTTAATGTGAACATAGAAAAAAACTTACTTCTAAGTTAACTTTGAATAAGAAATACAGGAGGTTCAAATAACTGGTGAACATGAGGAAAAAAACTGTAATTCTAAAGGTAACTTTGTAATAGAAATACAGAGTTCTATAACTGTGACAACATTAGGAAAAAAACTTACTTCTAAGGTAAATCTTGAATAGAAATACAGAGTTCTATAACTGGTGAAACATGAGTAAAATAAAACTTACATTCTAAGACTTGAATAAGGAATACATGTTCTGATAACTGGGATGAAATGGAGAAAAAATACTTACTTCTAAAGGTTCACTTTGAATAAGCAAATACAGGGGGTTCTATTAACTGGTGAAACATGAGGGTAAAAAACTTACTTCTAAAGGTTAACTTTGAATAAGAAATACAGGAGGTTCTATCAACTGTGTATGAATACATAAGTTCAGGGTAAAAAAACTAATACTTACTAAAGGTATTTGAATATAGAATCGGGGTTCTAAACTGGTGAAACATGAGGGAAAAAACTTACTTCTAAAGGTAACTTTGAATATAGAATACAGGGGTTCTCTAACTGGTGAACACATGAGAGAAAAATAAATTCTTCTAAAGGTAACTTTGAATAAAAATACAGGAGGTTCTATAACTGGTGAAACATGAGGGAAAAACTTATTCTAAAGTAACTTTGAATAAGAATACAGGAGGTTCTATAAACTGGTGTAAACATGAGGAAAAAAAACTTACTTCTAAAGGTACTTTGAATAAGAAATACAGGAGGTTCTGTAACTGGTGAAAATGAGGAAAAAACTTACTTCTAAGTTAACTTTGAATAGAAATACAGGAGGTTCAATAACTAGGTGAAACATGAGGAAAAAACTTACTTCTAAAGGTAACTTTGAATAAGAATACAGGAGGTTCTATAACTGGTGAAACATGAGGAAAAAAAACTTACTTCTAAAGGTAACTTTGAATAAGAAATACAGGAGGTTCTATAACTGGTGAAACATGAGGAAAAAAAACTTACTTCTAAAGGTAACTTTGAATAAGAAATACATGTTCTGTAACTGGTGAAACATGAGGAAAAAAAACTTACTTCTAAAGGTAACTTTGAATAAGAAATACAGGAGGTTCTATAACTGGTGAAACATGAGGAAAAAAAACTTACTTCTAAAGGTAACTATGAATAAGAAATACAGGAGGTTCTGTAACTGGTGAAACATGAGGAAAAAAAACTTTCTTCTAAAGTTAACTTTGAATAAGAAATACAGGAGGTTCAATAAATGGTAAAACATGAGGGAAAAAAACTTACTTCTAAAGGTAACTTTGAATAAGAAATACAGGAGGTTCTATAACTGGTGAAACATGAGGAAAAAAAACTTACTTCTAAAGGTAACTTTGAATAAGAAATACAGGAGATTCTATAACTGGTGAAACATGAGGGAAAAAAACTTACTTCTAAAGTTAACTTTGAATAAGAAATACAGGAGGTTCAATAACTGGTGAAACATGAGGAAAAAAACTTACTTCTAAAGGTAACTTTGAATAAGAAATACAGGAGGTTCTATAACTGGTGAAACATGAGGAAAAAAACTTACTTCTAAAGGTAACTTTGAATAAGAAATACAGGAGGTTATATAACTGGTGAAACATGAGGAAAAAAAACTTACTTCTAAAGGTAACTTTGAATAAGAAATACATGAGGTTCTATAACTGGTGAAACATGAGGAAAAAAAACTTACTTCTAAAGGTAACTTTGAATAAGAAATACAGGAGGTTCTATAACTGGTAAAACATGAGGAAAAAAAAACTTACTTCTAAAGGTAACTTTGAATAAGAAATACAGGAGGTTCTATAACTGGTGAAACATGAGGAAAAAAACTTACTTCTAAAGGTAACTTTGAATAAGAAATACAGGAGGTTCTATAACTGGTGAAACATGAGGAAAAAAAACTTACTTCTAAAGGTAACTTTGAATAAGAAATACAGGAGGTTCTATAACTTGTGAAACATGAGGAAACTCTAACTTCTTTATGTCTCCTTGTATCTGAAATTGGTGGTTCTATAAGTGTACTATGAGGGAACATTTACTTCTGAAAATCTCCTTGTAATAGGTTTACAAATTGTTCTACAACAGGTAAGCATGATGGAATACTTACTTCTTAAAGTAGTTCTGCACATTCGGATCGAAATTTTTTCAATAATGTGGAATTTAATTAAACCCCGAGTTTTAAAAACCTCAGAATATATTTAGAAAATTCACCAAATAAAAAATAACGGATCGAGAGCTTGATTTTTTGCTAGACTGATTTGAAAAATTAGAACTTTTCATAATGGGAGTCTATGGGAAAATCACAATTTTTATAACATTTTCGTGAATAGGCTTTTTTCTACAAAGTAGATTTTAATGAAGCTTATCACAGTCGTAAATAAACATATTTATTTATTTATTTTGTTGGGTTTAACGTCGCACCGACACAATTTTAGGTCATATGGCGACTTTCCAGCTTTAATGGTGGAGGAAGACCCCAGGTGCCCCTCCGTGCACTATTTCATCACGAGCGGGCACCCGGGTAGAACCACCGACCTTCCGTAAGCCAGCTGGATGGCTTCCTCACGTGAAGAATTCTACGCCCCAAATGAGGTTTCGAACCCACATCGATGAGGGTAAATAAACATATGGCCTATAATATGGTAAAATAAACTGTATAGGTCTGTGTGCTTGTTTTTGAGATATTTGTCCATGATTAAAGTGATCCACATATTTCAAGCTGCTTTTAAGCCTTTATTTTGAATTATTTAATGTGTCACATGTTTTAATATCATATTTTAGCTTTAGAAAGATAGTAACGTTACCATTGTAATAAATTTACTCATGGGTTGCCATTATTTCATAAAATGATTTTAATTTCCGTACTCCGAATCCAGACTTTATTCTACGTTATCTGGATAAATAGAGGATATTTGTTTGTTTTGAGTGAATATGGAATATATCTCACTGAGAAGTGAGAATGAGGTGAGATATTCTATATTCACAAAAAACAAACAAATTTTCTTTTTATTTTATGCTTAATTATATTGAGATATGCATTTTGCAACAAATTTTAATCTCTGTGCGGGAAACAGACACGTGTAAATGAACATGACGTCAGACGTGTTGTAACGTTAGAAAGACGCTCATGACAAAATGTTCCATTTTATTAAATTTCTTGCTGCATAACGTTATGAAATTCTCATTAAGTAAAATCATCTGAATTGAGAAATATACTATAAAAAACGAAGTGTGACTATAATGTTCTGCCTGTTTTAAGTAAATGATTTAAAATTTATATACAATGTACAACTAGATCGGCAACGCTATCATTTACAGTGAGTGATATGCAGTGAGTGATATGGATTATATTTCATTGATAGAATACAGTCTTTCATCAGTTAGCATAATGCCATCACTTACGGTTTATCAACTTAATGTCTCCTTGTATTTGAGACTGCTGGTTCTACAATAGGTGTAACATGACAGAATACTACTAAAGGTTTTATTGTATCAGAATTGGTGGTTCTACAACATTTGTAACTAAGAGAATACTTACTACTAAAAGTTTCCTTGAATCAGAGACTGGTGGTTCTACAATAGGTGTAACATGAGAGAATACATCCTACTAAAGGTTTTATTGTATCAGAATTGGTGGTTCTACAACAGGTGTAACAACAGGGAATACTAACTACTAAGTGGTTTTACAACAGGTGTAACACCAGGGAATACTAACTACTAAGTGGTTCTACAACAGGTGTAACACCAGGGAATACTAACTACTAAGTGGTTCTACAACAGGTGTAACATGAGGGAATACTAACTACTAAGTGGTTCTACAACAGGTGTAACACGAGGGAAAACTTACACCTAAAGGTCAAAGTGTATCAGATATTGGTGTTCCTACAACAGGTATAACATAACTACTTACTATTAAAGATCTCCTTCCAACAGAGACTTGTGGTTCTACAAGAGGTGTAAAATGAGGGAATACTTACCTCTGAAGATCTCCTTGTATCAGATATTGGTTGTTCTATAACAATAATTACGATATGACAGAATACTTACATCTGAAGGTCTCCTTGTGTCAATGACTGGTGGTTCTACAACAACAGGTGTAACATGAGGGAATACTTACCTTGGAAGGTCTCCTTGTATCAGATATTGGTTGTTCTATAACAACTATAATATGACAAAATACTTACATCTGAAGGTGTGTGTGTGTGTGTTCGGATTTAACGTTTTTGTCAACAATTTTTAGTCATATGAACGACGGTGTCTACTTGTAGCAGTGAGCACAATGCCCAACTTTATAGTGCTGCCTCACTGGAATATCACATGACATGATACCCCACCCAGTCACATTATACTGACACCGGGCTGACCAGTCCTAGTACTATCCTCTTAATGCTGAGCGCCAAGCGAGGAAGCTACTTGTACCATTTTTTACGTCTTTGGTATGACGTGGCCAGGGATCGAACCCCTGACCTCCCGCACTCGAAGCAGACGCTCTACCACTAGGCTACTGAGACCTCCTTTCGTTAGAGACTGGTGGTTCTACAACAACAGGTGTAACATGAGGGAATACTTACCTCTGAAGGTTTCCTTGTATCAGATATTGGTTGTTCTATAACAAATATGATATGACAGAATACTTACATCTGAAGGTCTCCTTGTGTCAATGACTGGTGGTTCTACAACAACAGGTGTAACATGAGGGAATACTTACCTCTGAAGGCCTCCTTGTATCAGATATTGGTTGTTCTATAACAATTATGATATGACAGAATACTTACATCTAAAGCTCTCCTTATGTCAATGACCGGTGGTTCTACAACAGGTGTAACTGGTTCAATCAATTCTAACTTTTCCAGTTCAGTTACTCTCTCCTGAAGTAATTTGTTCTTCTCTTGTTGTGCCTGGAACTTCTCATTTATTTCATTCAGCTCAGCCAGAATTCTCTCCATCTCCCTCTATACAAAGTAAAAGTAACTTTTCATTTTTTATGAAATCCGCAGAACACATTTATATGTACATGTCTGCTTCTGATAAAGTATTTTCCTCCTTTTTAAGATATTGGTTGTTCTATAACAATTATGATATGACAGAATACTTACATCTGAAGCTCTCCTTGTGTCAATGACCGGTGGTTCTACAACAGGTGTAACTGGTTCAATTAATTCTAACTTTTCCAGTTCAGTTACTCTCTCCTGAAGTAATTTGTTCTTCTCTTGTTCTGCCTGGAACTTCTCATTTATTTCATTCAGCTCAGCCAGAATTCTCTCTATCTCCCTCTATACAAAGTAAAAGTAACTTTTCATTTTTTATGAAATCCGCAGTACACATTTATATGTACATGTCTGCTTCTGATAAAGTATTTTCCTCCTTTTTAAGATATTTCAACTTGGGTTATTGCATATTTCACATTTTTAGTTAGGAACAGACTTTATAGAATCATAAGATATTATTATGTTGTTTTTTTAATAAAGAGGCTATGAGGCAAGCACACATGTGATCTCGTAGGCAGGAAGGTCACATTCCCAATATTTCACAGCCAAAGCAAAATGTACTCCCCACTACCAATAACTTTATACCTAGAATTTCCAAATTATTAGTAACTGTTGAATTGGGTAATATTTGCCATTTTACAAGTGTAAACTTGAATGTGTACTCAGTGTTGAACAATTTATTTAAAACATTTTCAAGTATTATTAAAACATCTTTCATTTTTATTCAAACTGATTCCTCAGCTGCATACTGGCACTGCCAGACTTTAAAATAGAAATGCATTTAAACAATGCCCTCTTCTGAATAGCTGGTCTAATCTGGAACAAGAGAACCATGACGGCTAGGGATCTGGGTCTTGTGCATGACATGTCTTCTCATTATGGTGAACATTTGTGCCAAGTGATTTTAAAATCCCTTGATGAATGGTAGAGTTATGGACCGGTCACAAAACAAACCCTGTTAACCTTTGACCTCTCAGTGTGACCTTGACCTTGGAGCTAGGGGCCTTGATCTTAAGCAAGACATATTGTCTCATTATGGGGAACATTTATGCCAAGTTATTTCAAAATCCCTTCATGGATGGCAGAGTTATGGACCAGACACGAAGTGTGACAGATGGAAGGACGGATGCGGCCTATTTTTATGTCCCCCTTTTTTTCTTCGAAAAAGGTGGGGGACAAAAATCCTTCAAGGGGTTTAGAAGATACAGAGCTGACACAAAATGGAAGGCTCAAACCTTTGACCATGAGTAGTGACCTTGACCTTGAACCGACATGGCCGACTCATGAGTTCTGCACATTGTCTTGATGAGGTAATCACTCGACCAAAGTTTCATGAAAATCCTTCAAGGGTTTTAGGAGGTACAGAGCGGACACAAATCTGTGACCTCAAATTGTGACCTTGACCTTGAGCCAAAATGGCTGACTCATAAGTTCTGCACATTGTCTTTATGAGGTGATCATTTGACCAAAGTTCCATGAAAATCCTTCAGAGGACATGTTGTTTGAAGAAAATATGAAGAAAGGCATATCATTAGGTGATCAAAACAGATCATCTTGAGCTCTGGTGAACTGAAAGATACAGCAACACAAGAATTAAACCATGACATTCAAGTTACCTTTGCATTTTCCAATTCTTCTTCTACTTCCCTCAACTTTAGCTCTGTTGATGAGTCTACAGTTTTCACAAAGATGTACTCTAAAAATAAAATGTATTGGTAAGATAGAAAACCGATTTACAAACACAAAGTTCTATGAGGTACTGTCTGTTTCAACTAAAAGGAACACTCACTTAAACACACACCTGGACAGTGGACTATCGGTCAGGAGGTTTTGCACTGACCACTGTACAAGATGTGGTCATATTTTCCCATTAATAGTATCAGAAATTTGTAAGCAATCAAGAATGCTACAGAAACTAGATGTATACATGACCCCACTTCCTGTCACAGTACAGTAATAAGATACTGACAATACAACATTAAGTATTCTTGCATTACGGACAAAGGTTTTAGTATATATCTTGACTGAAAAAAATGTTATTTTATTAAAAAACCACAGCTGTCTGTTGACAGTGCGCTTGACTATTCGAGGAACTGATGGAAGTATGGGGTCAAAATATTACCAGAGATTTTCAGATGAAAGAAGAAAAATAGATAAGACAAACAATGTACCTGTATTTGTGGATTTGGATAAGTCTTGCACTACATGGCAATGTGTGACCATGATGGTAAGGGAGTGTTCAAAGTTTTAAAGCCATATATCAAACAGTTTAGTAAAAATATGAAATAGTGTGTGAAACTTAACTAATTTCTATGTCAAACAAGAGTACCAGAATGTCACAACATATGCATTTATTGCATATTTCTTTACACTAGCACATATGATATAAGTCCACAAAAAACTCCTTACCAGGTAGAGATAGGTCAAAATACACCTAAAAATTGGATGTAAAATGCATGTTGTACCACATAAAACTGGTCTCGATTTTTCTCTACGACCAGTTATAAAAGCAAGTTACAATATAAGCTATTTATAGTAACAAGAAAGGGAAGAAAATTTTCTAAAAACTGGAGCTGCTTTTGAGAAAAGCACATGTCTCCCTCAACTGCCTAATCATCTGAATAGTAGTATATGAGTCAACCATGCACCAAGACCTCAACTGCCTAATCATCTGAATAGTAGTATACGAGTCATTTGTCCACCAAGACCTGAGCAATTTTCAGTAATTTAAGGGCCATAATTCCGAAGTGCCTTGGCAGATTTGGCTAGTTATCGAACTTGGCCGAGGACTTATTGGCAAACACATTTTGTTCAAGTTTGGTGAAAATCGGAAAAAATGTTTGACTTAAAGAGTGCAGACAATATTTGAGACAGACGGATGGACACACAAACAGACAGACAGGAGTAAATCAATATGTCTCCCACCACACAGTGGTGCAGGAGACATAACAAGGGTGCCTCATGGTGGTAAACATTTGTTCCAAGTTACATCAAGATCCCTCCATGCATGAAAAAGAAATGCTCTGGACTAAGTCATTCTTGATTTTGTGGACACCGCCCGCCTGCCCTTCCGCTAAGGGTGTTCCCATAATATGTCCCATCTTACAGACGGTCATATAAAAAGGGCCATAACTGAGCTAAAGTCTTTGTCCTAGTTAAGTAGTCTTGCCTACATATGTAGACTATGATGGTAAACAAGTGATCAAAGTTTCAAAGTCATATGACAAACAGGTTAGGCAAAATATGGACTGGTATGAAAAATTCAACTGATTTCCAAGTCCAAAAAGGGCCAAAATTCAGCCAAAATAGTTGACTGAGTTATGTACTCTTGCCTACAGATGGAAATTTTGATGACAAACAAGTGTTTAAAGTTTCAAAGCTACATGTCAAATACTTTTGACAAAACATTGACTTGTACGAAAACTGAACCAATTTCCATTCCAAGTCCAAAAAGGGCCATAATTCAGCCAAAATATGAGAGTTATGTACTCTTGCCTACAGGTAGAGACTGTTCTGCTAAACAAGTGTTCCAAGTGTGAAGTACATATCTTTGAGGGTATACCAGATAATACCTTTTTATAAAAACTTAAACCAACGCAAATAATAGTGCGCACATCATTCCAAGCAGGAACTACGCGAAAATTTGTCCTATGTGAACAAAAATAATTTCACATATAAGGAAAGGCATTCATTTGACATATGCTGATTATTGCATGCAAAAAAACAACACTGGCTGTGAGAAGTTGAAGTTGAGTACTGTCCAAGAATTCTCTAGTTATTGATCGATCAAGTCATCTGCTGACCAACAGACAATGGGCAAAATAATATTCCAGTATTCCCCTCCCTCTTTTCTCAAGATACGTATAAAAGTATAATTCAGAAAGGTCCATGTAAGGATAATACAGGCCAATTTTGGTAAAGATCCATCAAGTGGTTCATAAGAAGTTGTTTGATGCTACTTGCTGGGTTCTTCAGTGCAGTCAAGTTGAACCATTTTAGCAATCAAGAGAAAGGTCCATGCCAGGATGTTACTGATCAAGTTTTGCATAACTAGAACAAGAGACATTTTGAAGGTACAATTTTTAGTGCAGGGAAATGGACAACAGATGACAGAAGTTAGGCAATCTGCCAATACAAACACCTAACCCTTGGTTCAGAAGAGCTTACAAATGGAAAACTGGTCTTACAATATTTTTGGTATTTTAACAGCCCTTTGTGCATGTCATAATCTAAAAGAAATTACGCATTGGAAAATGCTTTATGCAGATCTATATTGTTTTGTTTTACAGTTGAAGCTGGGTATCTTGAATTCCAAGGGATCGAGCGTTTTACTTCAAGAAATTCGACTCGTTTTATCGGGGCAGGACATGAAAATATCTTCAAGATAGCTGAAATTTTGTGATAAGGGAGTTAGAGATAACAAGTTTCATTTGTACATGTGTCAGATAGTATCTACTCTTATTTGTGTATTTTTTGTTTTGTTTTAAAAGTGTATTTATACAGTCTGCAAATTAAAAACAAATGAATGTTTAATATTTATATTGACACTGGATATTCCTGCAAGTACAAGGAATGTTAACAAACCTGGTTCAGGTGGGGTGGGTGGGGGTGTTGGAGTTCTATTCTGTAACTCCAGTTCTCCTTCTAGTTGTTGGATTTTACTGTTCAGCTCCATTACTTCTGAATTCAGTTCTTTATTTCTTTCTTGCAACTTTTCCTACAAAAAACACAAATTTACATTAAGTGTAAAACGAAGAAGGAAGAAAATCTTTACAAACCTGTAAAACGATGAAAAGTAACAAGTTCAGTTTAAAACTTGCATAAGCGGTCATTTGTATATAGAATAAGCATGCTTACAATGTTTGACAGATGGAAATTGGTAAAAATATAACCCTCTATATAAGTTAAATCATAACATTCAATTTTTTTCTTTTGTACTTATATAGATACAAGAGGGTCATGATGGCCCTGGATCGCTCACCTGGGTTTATGAACTACATGTTTCAAATGTCAAACTGATGCTAAAACATTAAGAAAGTAGGTAAGTAGGTCATATTCATGATCACTGAAAGTCAGTTTTAACATCAGTGTGCAAAACTGTGCACATCATCCAAATTTCAAGGCTGTATCTTAAAAAACAAGAAAGTAGGTCAGTAGGTCACATTCATGGTCACTGAAAGTCAGTTTTAAGATTGGTGTGCAAAACTGTACATGTCATCCAAATTTCAGTTCTTTATCTTGAACAAGAGGGTCATGATGGCCCTATATCGCTCACCTGAGTTTAATTGCTTGCTTGAACAAATTTTTTGCTAAAGCTTCAAAAACCAAAAAAAACTAGGTGAGAAGGTCATGGTAAAGATTCCTCAAGATAAGTACTGAAATCTGTTTAAAAAATTATACAGGTGGTCCAAATCTCTTTGCTGTAGCTTCAAAAACAAGAAAGTAGGTCAGTAGGTCAGGGTTGATAATACTTAAGATGAGTATTGAAATCTGTATCAAAAGTTCTACATGTGGTCCAAATTTCCATGCTGTATCTTCAAAAACAAGAATGTATGTCAGAAGGTCATGATTAAGACTACTCAAGATGATTACTGAAATCTGTATTAACAAGAGCTCGTAGAACACGAAATGCCCCCCTTGATGCATTCAGTCATTGCACAAGGAACAGAAATTATTTGGTCACTGTACACGAAAAATCTACTGCTCTTGGTCAAAGTGACCTTGGCCTTTGACCTCAAAATCAATAGGGGTCATCTGCTGGTCATGATAAACCTCCCTGTTAAGTTTCGTGATCCTAGGCCGAAGCATTCTCAAGTTATCGTCTGGACACATTTTAACTGTTCCATGTCACTGTGACCTTGACCTTTTACCTACTGACCTCAAAATCAATAGGGGTCATCTACTGGTGATGATCAACCTCCCTATTAAGTTTCGTGATCCTAGGCCGAAGCATTCTCAAGTTATCGTCTGGACACATTTTAACTGTTCCATGTCACTGTGACCTTGACCTTTTACCTACTGACCTCAAAATCAATAGGGGTCATCTACTGATGATGATCAACCTCCCTATTAAGTTTCGCGATCCTAGGCCCAAGCGTTCTCAAGTTATCGTCCGGAAAGGATTTTACTGTTCCATTTTTTTTTATTTATATGGGTTTTACGGTGCACCTACACAGTATAGGTTATATGGCGCCAAACAGGACTACAAATTTTGGTTTCACATCTCATTTACATCGAAATAAAAACATGAGGTATGTATCAAAATTTGCATACCTGCTGGAATCACAGAGTTACAGCAAAACCAAGTGTTAAGACCCTATAAGTCACCTCTTACAATCATGCAAGGGTAAGGCAGTGGTTCCAATTTTTTTCTTACACAGATCGTCCCAGAACCACATGGGGCTTTTACTGTTCCAGGTCCCTGTGTCCTTGACCTTTGACCTACTGACCTCAAAATCTATAGGGGTCATCTGCTGGTCATGACCAACCTCCCTATTAATTTTCGTGATCCTAGGCCCAAGTGTTTTTGAGTTATCATCTGGAAACCATTAAAATGTTCCTGGTCACTGTGACCTTGACCTTTGACCTACTGACCTTAAAATCAATAGGGGTCATCCAGGGTTGCCAGCACTCTGGGTGAATAAAATTCCCTGACTTTTCCCTGACCAATTCATGTTTTTCACTGACCAAAACCGCCAAACATTTAAACGGACTCCTGACCTCCCCTATAGCCGTCCAATCCTCCCATTATTTTTTTTCCAAATGTTTTGTATTTATTTTCCAATATATTAAACATAAACATCAAACACAATGATAATAAACATGGTCTTCTTTCTTGTATGACTGTTTGATGGTCAAGTCAATGAAACATAATTGTGACTATTGGTCAGTGAAACCTAATTATTAAGAGATACATATCAAAAACATCTTTGCAAGACATGTAACTATCAAAAATCTAACATCTTTTAAGGTACACTTTCCTCATGGTAAAAACATGAAGTATGGTTAATAACAAGACCATTGGAACCCTGCTAGTATTAGCAAAATATCATTCTCAAAAATCCAAGATCTGTTATTATACAGTTTCCTAGAGGCAAAAACAATAAAACACCATGACTAATAGCAAGACCATTGGAATCATATTGACAAAGCATCAGTCTCAAAATCCAAGATCTCTTAATATGTATACAGTGTCCTAGTCACTGTGGCAAAAACAATAAAGCATCATGACTAATACTGTAGTATGTTTAAAGAAAAATGGGGGATTTAAACAAATTAAATGCATGTTACAGTATTACATCATTAAACTTTGTTTTTAATTACTTAAATTTAATGCTTGAAGACTGCCATAGCCACAAAAGTTTAAAATAATTAACTTATTTGAGCTTTGAAATAATTTTTCCCTGACTTTTCCCTGACTTTTCAGGATTTTCATTTTTCACTGACCAAATTTTAAAATTCCCTGACAATTCCCTGACCTTGAAAAAGAAACCAATTTCCCTGACTTTTCAAGACTGCTGGCAACCCTGTCATCTGCTGCTCATAACTAACATTCCTATCAATTTTCATGATCCTAGGCCCAAGCATTCTTGAGTTATCATCCGGAAACCATTTAACTGTTCCGGGTCACTGTGACCTTGACCTTTGACCTTCTGATCTCAAAAACAATAGGGGTCATCTGCTGATCATGACTAACCTCCCTATCAACTTTCATGATCCTAGGCCCAAGCGTTCTTGAGTTATCATCTGGAAACCGTTTATCTGTTCCGTGTCACTGTGACCTTGACCTTTGATCTACTGATCTCAAAATCAATAGGGGTCATCTGCTGGTTATGACCAACTTCCCTATCAACTTTCATGATCCTACGCTGAAGCGTTCTTGAGTTATCATCCGGAAACAGATTTGTCGACATACCGACCGACATCTGCAAACCAATATACCCCTCTTTCTTCGAAGGGGGGCATAATTAGTCTATGTAAAACAAGGGACCATCCGGGCGTGGCCTAAACTGACACCAGGGTCATGATTTGAACAATATGTTTACAGGTTTTTCCCTGTACAAGTCTATTTAAACCATGTGCCCCCCCGGGGCGGGGCCAAGGTCCTTGGCCATATAACCGCGTTGTTAAAAGTTCAGAACGACATTCTCAAATCCCTTGACAAAGGTGACGTCACAGTACTTGTAACGTTGGACCTGTCGGCTGCATTCGACACCATTGACCATAACACCCTTCTTCACAGACTCAAATTTATTTTTGGATTCGCCGATAACCCCTTCAGTGGGTGGCATCATATCTAACAGACCGCTACAAAACAGTATGCATCGATGGCAAACTCTCTGAACCAGTCCTTATGAAATTTAGTGTTCCTCAAGGATCTGTTCTAGGTCCAAAATTCTACACGATGTACACAAAGCCAGTCGGGTCCATCTGTAGAAACCACGGTCTAAACCACCACTTTTATGCAGATGACTCCCAACTCTATATATCGTTTAAACCAGTTGACCAAGCATCAAAGGCAGCCACAATCACACGAGTTGAACAATGCCTAAAAGAAATCATCTCATGGATGAATTCAAACATGTTAAAATTGAATGCAGACAAAACTGAAGTAATTCTTTTTTCGAGTCAAAAACACTCCAAACATGTTGAAAATCTAGAACTGAAAGTTGGCGAATCGAGCATAAGACCATCAAAAACTGTTCAAAACCTTGGTGCTATGCTTGATTTGAACATGCACATGGACCATCATGTTAATTCTGTGACTCGAACATGCTACAGCCAAATATGACACGTTGGTCATATTCGACCATATTTGACAACTGAAGCCACAAAAACCCTGATAAACTCGCTTGTGACCTCACGATTAGATTACTGTGATGCTCTTTTGTACGGCATGCCAAAATCAACAACGAGCAAACTGCAAAATGTCCAAAACACAGCTGCACGTCTTATTACATAAACAACCCGTTTTGAACATATAACACCAATCCTTAAAGATTTTCATTGGCTTCAATTACAAGATAGAATCAAATACAAAATTCTCATTCAAACATTCAAGGCCTTGCATGGACAGTCGGCGGTGTATATGAGAGACTTACTGGAGGTGTACATGCCAACTAGAAATCTGAGGTCAGCAAGTGCAGCAACAACCCTTGTGCCACAAAAAAGTCGACTGCTTACCTACGGGGATAGAAGTTTCAGGGTTGCCGCCACAAAACTATGGAACTCTCTCCCTGAGAATCTCAGAAAAGATTCATCACTTAGTTCATTCAAAAGAGCTCTCAAAACACACCTTTTCTGTGACTGTTTCTACCCATAATAAATATGCCATTGTTATTTTTGGAATACAGAACTACGGCAAGTCATTCGTCGCTGATGAAGATCTCTTAACAGTACAATTCATCATGTAATTAACTAAATTGACAATCCAGCTTTTATTTCATCATGTCACATTTTAAGGGTTATGACGTTCTATGTGTGTGTTTTTCGCAAGACTTGAGTTTCACTTGAAGTGTGTGGTATTTCTATCTAATACAGTACATGATGGCACCATTTACCGGGAGGTTGAACCGCTATATGCAGCCCGTCTGGGCGTACCAGATGTTTAAAGCACTGGTATTGGCAATAGGGGTAAAACGACCTCAAGGGTGGGGGTGCGGTCATGGCTGTTTGTTACAATAAGGCTGTAAATATTATCACTGTTCATTTATGATATTGTTGTAATAACTATTACTTTTTATTATTATGTACAACGCCATTGAATATATTATTTATAAAAAAGGCGTTTAATCAAATTGTTCAGTTTCAGTTTTGTGATTGCAAATGTCATGTTTTGTTATTTTCCTACATATCTGTGATATGTCACATGTTTAATTGTAAAACGCCTTTGAACGTATATTCCATATGAAAAGGGCGCTCAACAAATCTGGTATAACTAGAAAATGCTTTTGTAAAAAAGCGCATGTCTCCCCCAATGCAAAGTCCTATAGACAAGAAGTCAATAGGGGTCAGGAGCGAAAGTCAAAGAGACACTGATGGTTGGCTGCAATAGGGATCATCTACTTGTCATGTCCAGTCATCCCGCTAAATTTCAACACTCTTGGCCTAGTGGTTCTCAAGTCACTGTTCAGGCTCCTGTGACCTTGACCTTTGACCAAGTGACCTCAAAATCAATAGGGGTCATCTACTCTGCATGTCCGATCATCCTATTAAGTTTCAACATAGTAGGTCAAGTGGTTCTCAAGTTATTTCCAAATAATGATTTTACATAAACAGGCCACTGTGACCTTGACCTTTAATAGACTGACCCCAAAATCAATAGGGGTCATCTACTCTGCATGTTCAATCATCCTATGAAGTTTCAACATTCTGGGTCAAGTGGTTCTCAAGTTATTGATCGGAACTGGTTATCAATGTTCAGGCCTCTGTGACCTTGACCTTTAACGGAGTGTCCCTAAAAACAATAGGGGTCATTTACTCTGCATGAACAATCATCCTATGAAGTTTCAACATTCTGGGTCGAGAGGTTCTCAAGTTATTGATTGGAAATGGTTTTCCATGTTCAGGCCCCTGTGGCCTTGACCTTTAACAGAGTGACCCTAAAATCGTTAGGGGTCATCTACTCTGCATGATCAATCATCCTATGAAGTTTCATCATTCTGGGTCAAGTGGTTCTCAAGTTACTGACCGGAAATGGTTTTCCATGTTCAGGCCCCTGTGACCTTGATCTTTCACAGAGTGACCCCAAAATCGTTAGGGGTCATCTACTCTGCATGACCAATCATCCTATTAAGTTTCAACATTCTGGGCCAAGTGGTTCTCTAGTTATTGATCGGAAATGGTTTTCCATGTTCAGGCCCCTGTGACCTTGACCTTTGATGGAGTGACCCCAAAATCAATAGGGGTCATCTACTCTTCATGACCAATCATCCTATGAAGTATCAACATTCTGGGTCAAGTGGTTCTCTAGTTATTGATCGGAAATGGTTTTCAATGTTCAGGCCCCTGTGACCTTGACCTTTGACAGAGTGACCCCAAATTAAATAGGGGTCATCTACTCTTCATGACCAATCATCCTATGAAGTTTCAACATTCTGGGTCAAGTGGTTCTCTAGTTATTGATCGGAAATAGTTTTCAATGTTCAGGCCCCTGTGACCTTGACCTTTGTTGGAGTGACCCCAAAATCAATAGGGGTCATCTACTCTTCATGGCCAATCATCCTATGAAGTTTCAACATTCTGGGTCAAGTGGTTCTCTAGTTATTGATCGGAAATGGTTTTCAATGTTCAGGCCCCTGTGACCTTGACCTTTGACGGAGTGACCCTAAAAACAATAGGGGTCGTCTACTCCAGCAGCCCTACAACCCTATGAAGTTTGAAGGTTCTAGGTCAAATGGTTCTCCATTGTCAAATGGACGGACGGACGGACGGAAGGACGGACGGACGGACAGGGCAAAAACAATATGTCTCCTGGGGGAGACATCATAATAATAATAATAATAATAATATTTGACCCAAAGGGGATAATTTGAACAATCTTGGTAGAGGACCACTAGATGATGCTATATATCAAATATCAAAACCCTAGGCCCTGTGGTTTTGGACAAGAAGATTTTCAAAGTTTTTCCCTATATAAGTCTATATAAACCTTGCGACCCCTGGGAGGGGCCATATTTGAACCTAGGGGGATAATTTGAACAATCTTGGTAGAGGACTACTAGATGATGCTACATACTAAATATCAAAGCCCTAGGCCCTGTGGTTTTGGACAGAAAAGATTTTCAGAGTTTTTCCCTATATAAGTCTATATAAACCATGTGTCCCCCAGGGTGGGGCCATATTTGACCCTAGGGGGTTAATTTGAATAAACTTGGTAGAGGACCATTAGATGATGCTATATGCCAAATATCAAAGCCCTAGGCCCTGAAGTTTTGGACAAGAAGATTTTCAAAGGTTTTCCCTATACAAGTCTATATAAACCATGTGACACCTGGGGTGGGGCCATAATTGATCCTAAGGAGATAATTTGAACAAACTTGGTAGAAGGCCACTAGATGATACTACATATCAAATATCAAAGCCCTAGGCCATATGGTTTTGTTGAAGATTTTCAAAGTTTTCCCTATATAAGTCTATATAAACCATGTGACCCCCAGGGTGGGGTCATATTTGACCCTAGGGGGATAATTTGAACAATCCTGGCAGAGGACTACTAGATGATGCTACGTACAAAATATTGTTGCGAGCAGTAGGACTGTGATTATAATAATTGGTAGCGTACTGGCACGCGAGTAGTCCCCGGACAGCAGTAGTCCCCTGGACACGTTCCCGCAATGCTCTATTTTCGCGATTCATCTAAATATTTTTGTGCCTAATCATACAGACGTTTGTTTTGGAGAAGTTTATCAAGTTCATTTTTTCACAGGTAATCATATGAGTATAATAATCGTGGAAATCCTTCTGAATGGTTACTTGTTTACATTTTCACTTGCAGGGCTTCCGTTTTTATTGTGCATGCGCAAGAAAGGTCTGTCTGGAGGGTTTAAAAATTAAGGCTTTATGTTTTTACTTCACGAGTAGCAGACGATACACACACTTTCAACAAGAAAACTTATTTTCTTTGTGACAACAATACTATTATGCCAAAATATTTCATAATTTGGTCGATTAGCCAGTTATTGTCCATGACTTAAGCTTAATTATTCTATTTTCTGTTGTTGCAATTTTCCGTGTGACTGGAACAAATAAATTTGATGCAAACTTGTGATCTTTTTACAGTTATATAAAATATCATTTGTCTTTTTCGTAATTCCAGCTCATATGGGCAGTTCCCAATAAAAATATTCATGAAAAAATGGTGTCCGGGCATTACTATCAAGCATATTAAAATTTGACGTTCTACAGACCCCTTTTTGGGCCTCGCTAATTCCCCACGAACGTGACGTCATTTCACAGGAAAACCCCTTAACTGGTAATACCGGAGCTAAGGTATTTATATATGTTAATTGCTTTTATTCTTGATATTGTTTAAGCTTTTGAGGACGAAATATATGCGATTTCTGTCCGGGGACTACTCGCGTGCCAGTATAGGACTAGGCTCATGTAGCTCTATCTTCTTCGAATATGTCGGACAAGCAATGATCAAATCTAACCGCTGACTTTTTCGTGCTGTTTTCCCTTGTAGAAGTACTGTTATTCAAGGGCTTTTCTTTTTCAGTCTTATTGTTTGGTTACTCTGTGAACTCTGTTAATGCTTCATACACTTCTCACTGGCAGTGTTTCAAATTAGTAATAGACGGACACTGCGAAAAAAGAGTTAATATACGGGAGTGTATGGGATCCCGTATATTACCCGTATACGGGAAGAAATATGGGAAAACTAAAATACGGGCGTGTACGGGGCTTGTATATTTAAAAGTCTATATACTAATAAAATACGGATTTCTGTATACTATGAAATACGGAATTCTTAGTATACGATACCCCGTATATTATTGAAATATGGGAAATTCTAAAAAGTGTTATTCTGATCGTATACAACACCGTATATTCCCGTATATGTCTGGTGTACGGGAATACATAAATCCGTATATTACGAAAATACGGGACATATATTTCCCGTATATGTTTCATATACAACCCCGTATATTTCCCGTATATTCTGGATGTACGGGATATGTATAGTTTGTATATTTCGAAAATACAGGGATTAAATTTCCCGTATATTCTTTGTATACAACTCCGTATATTTCCCGTATATGCCGGAATTACGGGATTTAAATAATTTGTATATTTCGAAAATACGGGACGTATATGTTTCATATACAACCCCGTATATTTCCCGTAAATTCTGGATATACGGGATATGTATAGTCTGTATATTTCGAAAATACAGGAATTAAATTTCCCGTATATTCTTCGTATACAACTCCGTATATTTCCCGTATATGCCGGAAATACGGGATTTAAATAATTTGTATAGTTCGAAAATACGACACGTATATGTCCCGTATATGCTTGGTGTGCAACTCCGTATATTTACCGTATATGCCAGAAATACGGGATTTAAATAATTTGTATATCTTAAAAATACGGGACTTATATTTCCCATATATTCTTTGTATACAATTCAGTATATTTCCTGTATATTCTGGATATACGGGATATGTATAGTTTGTATATTTTGAAAATACAGGGATTAAATTTCCCGTATATTCTTCGTATACAACTCCGTATATTTCCCGTATATGCCGGAAATACGGGATTTAAATAATTTGTATATTTCGAAAATACGGGATGTATATGTCCGTATATGCTTGGTATACAACTCCTGTATTTCCCGTATATGCCGGAAATACGGGGTTTAAATAATTTATATATTTCAAAAATACGGGATGCAATCAATATGTGTAGTGAAAATTATATTCTCCGGTCATTTCAAAGGTCAAACGTTTTGCATGTTTTCGAACTTGTACGTGTATGTAGAATGAATGCCAATACTGAAAGAAAGAAATGTTTAATACTAATATGACATGAACTGTAAAAAGCATTCACGGACCAAAACAGGTATAAATTTAAAATCAAACATGAATGAATCCATCATTTCATCTAGCGCGTTCCCGATTTATTTTAACATTTCCCTTACAGAAGCAAGCCTCTGTGGCGTACATGCTGCGTAGTTGCTGTGTATATGCCGCGAACACAGTAGTACGCCAGAGGAGTACATTTTACATACACCGCATGCCGCGTACTATTTCGACGAGTACACAGCATGTACGCAGGAGGTCACTAGTACACTTCAAGTACGCAGCACAGACTCTGAAAATTTAAGGAGTACACTGCATGTATGCAGGAGGGACTTGTACAAGAAAATAGTACACTGCATGTACACCGTAGATACTTTGAAATTTGTGCAGTACACTTCATATACGCGGGAAAGACTTGTACAATTTCTTTTGGCATTTATACTTAGTTTTTTTTTTTATAAGTTAAAGTCTGAAGTAAACTTCATATACGTGGGAGGGACTTGTTCATTTTCTTTTGGTGTTTATACTTTGAATTTTTTTAGGTAAAAGTCTGAAGTACACTTTGTAAAAGTCTGAAGTACACTTCATGCAGGAAGGATTTGTACTTTTTTTTTTTTTTTGGAAGCAAGAACTTGATTTCCGAGTAACTTTTATCTTAATAGCATAGAATAGTTCAGATTACCAGTATTCTGAACAATGAAAATTTGCCAAACTATTTGCAATGTTCATTTGTGAAGCTTACATCTTAGTGATTTCTGAGCTGCACCTTGCATGCAGTGTAAAAATATATTCTTTTTCATTTTGAATTAATCCTGGAGCTTTCTAACTTGGATAAGTGAAAAGCCTTATTTGAACTTCGTTGCATTACATTTTGTAATACATGAAATAATTACAAAGATAATGCCTCAACAGTGCCCGAATGAGAAGAATTAATAGCTCTCACTGTTATTTGAATACTCTTAAGCAAAACACCATTCTATCATGTTTTATAAAGGCTTTAATGCTCGTTATGTTAACTCATTAAGGCCTCACCAAATTAAAAAGTTGTTCATCGGATTTGCCGCTCGTATATTTTCAGAACGTTTTTGGCTAATTGCGCTCGCCCCATTGGAAAAAATCAATCCAAAATTTTTTGGTGCGCTACTTTTTACGGACGTAAAAGTGTATAAATGCTTAAATAATTCCAGTCCTAGATTGTTCTCAGATGGATTTTAATCAAAATAAATACATACTACGCACACATCGTCTATAATAAATCATAACACTTATATTTAGTTGCATTAAAGTTGTTTCCCCTTGATGCAGTTACGCCATTTTCTTCAAATGTTTACCAAATTACATGCTACAAAAATTGATTTATTTCATTGAAAAGTGGATGAAGAAAAGCATACTAATTTTAATTGATAACATCAATCTACATTATTTTGATAAGGGTAAATACTTATTGATGCATGTCACTTATCTTTTTTCTGTTTTTTTCTGTCCAAATGATCAGCATTTGCATACGAAAGTTGGTGGGATAAGGAATTTACATTATCACAGCAGTTTCGCCACAAGAGTACACAGCATGTATGCAGCAGGAGTACACAGCATGTACGCCGCAGGACTCGGGCCAGGAGTACACTGCATGTACGCCGCAGGGGTAGTACACCGCAGGCTCATTTGCATGTGAAAAGTGTATGTGCCGCGTACATGCTGCGTACTATTTCCCGCATACTAAATTCCTCCAGCGTACATCCTGTGTACTATGTAGTCCACAGCATGTACGCAGCAAGTAGTACGCGGCAGAGCTCATTTGTATGTCAAAAGTGTACTACAAACGTACTATCGGTGTATGTGCGGTGTATATCCTGCGTACTATTTAAAGCCCTTGATTTCAGTACACATCATGTACGCATCATATACGCTGTATGTACACAGCAAGAGTACACAGCAGGCCTTTTTCTTCTGTAAGGGTTAATCTAAATAGCCGATTGAGAAAAGAAAAGGATTAATCAATTCATCCCTATTTATTTGTAGCGATAAATACATGCGTCCAAAGATTCGAACAAACGCCTTTCGTTCGATTTAATACAGTATCATCTGCTACCGGCCGAGTAGGTCATTTTTTTGTGTTTTTGTTGGGATTAACGTTGTGCTGACACACTTATTGGTCCTTTAGCGACTTTCCTGTTTTCTTGGTGGAGGAATACCCCAGGTGCCCTAACGTGCATTATTTCATTGTGACGAGCGAGCACCTGCTTAATGTCTTCCTCACATGGAGAATTTTAACACTCTGAGTGAGGCTTGAACCCGCATCGGTGATGGGCAACTGGTTTGAAGTCATCGAGCTAAACCACTCGACCACGGAAACCCACTTCAGGTGGGTCGAATCTTTAAACCAACATGTAGGTAACATAGCATTTTTGTAATAAAGAAAGCACATAATCTACCGAAGTCATTCAGTTTAATATAATTCAAAGAGCTATAAAATATGTATTTTATACCTTTTTGTTCAATGTTCACTTTCAACTGCTACTTAATTATAAGTCATTAAGCGAAAAATATTTTCATATCCGTTGACTTTTGTTTCGAAGTAATTCTGCAGATGTTCTATGTATAGTATGGTGGCATAGCGAGGACATGGGAAATATTTTATTTTTTCTGTGCGCACCTGTTAGCTACCACGTGGTAATTCACACGTGCGCGGGTGATAACTATCACGTGCGCAAGTGACAGCACGTTATACTACCATGTGATAACTAACATGTGCGCACGTGTTAGCTGATCAATGAAAAAGCGTGAAAGATCTGCAATTTTTCTAAATGGATGTCTTTCATAAGGAAGTGTTATTTATAGTTAGCTGTAATTTACGAAGTGAGTGTTTCTTGTTTTTGAAAAAAGGCTGATATCTCGATTAGTTTCGTTGGTAATATTTCACGTTCGCACGTGTCAGCTAACAACTGCGAACGTGATAGCTATCACATGCGAACGTGTTAGCTAAGATAGTTATTACGTGCGCACGTGTTAATCAACACATTCGCACGTGGTATCTAACATGTGGGAATGTGGTGCTAACACGTGTGCAAGTGATAAATAAAATGTTTCCTATGTCCCCTCTATTCCACTGTAGTATACACTGTGGCAGACTATTTTATTTCTCGTGGATGTAGGGTCCTTTTGTATTGACCTAGCACATGTGAATATTTCGTATATTTCCATAAATTCATTTTCAATGTCCAAACATAAATAGCGATACAAATATTACATATATAATTCTTAGTTGATATTATACTATCGCATGTGCAGGTAGCTGGGCGGCAAAGCGTTTAGCTGCCAATATCAGGGTAGTGGGTTCGAGTTTTGGCCATACCTTTTCCCCTAAATTTATTTGCAAACTTTCCACTTATTTGTCAAACGCACCGTGATATTTATGGTCCATTTATTAAAAGTTATCATATTCACCCGTTGTAAAAAAGTCAATTATTTAAAATATTCTAAACAAAAAGAAAGGCACATTACCAGTCACAATGTACTAAAAAATAAATACTTTAAGAGAAAAAATAAAATTTATAAAGATAAAACAGATAGCGATAACATCACATTACTTTACTTTAAAGCAATGATAACCGTGGTAACGTGGATGGCGTGACACTGATTGACTGTATAAAATACAAATATTGCTTAAAATTAACGAAAACGCTCGAAAAATATTGGCAAAGATTAATGAGTGTCTTTCATTAAATCATTGATTTACCCATCTCCACGAAAATAAACTGTACATATAATTTCTGCCAAACAGTTTTACTGCAACATTAATTGATAATAATTGTACGCATATTAACTAAATCAGATAGATAGCCCATGTACCCTAAGCCTGGTAATCCAGTCAATTTCTAACATTTTTCTACCAGCAAATTGACAATATCAGAAACTCGATGAATGCCAATTAACACAAATTAGCGCAAATTAATTGGGATCTTTAATGCATAGATATTAGGTATCCAATCAGTTGGGAACATGCTTCGTCACACTTCGCGCGTTCATATCCCGAAGCGATAACATCTGGCTCAAGTGACCGCACGCGATAATCTGTATATTGCATGGGAAAGGAAGTCACGAGTAAGTACTTATTTGATTTATATGTTTTAATTTTTAATAAACTGATTTTTTTTTTTGTGACAAACCAGACCATGAATTAATCGGAAACATGGGTTGCTTTTTATTGCTTTAACAAATTCAGAAGCGTCAAAAAGGTCAGTTTAATTTTGTAATCTTAATATAAAAAAAGAAATTCAGAATAGCCGTTAAATAGTTCATTCATTCATTCATTCGATTGATCATTTCTTCACAACTAATCATTTAACTATTATTTCATTCATTCTTTCATCCGATAGTCTACAAGGATGTCAGTCACCAAATGTTGATGTTGCAAGTGTTTGAAATAAAAAAAAAATATCGTGCAAAAATCATTTGATGAATACCATTGGGGTTAAACGAGATTAAAGTTGAAAGGACAAAAACAACTCCAGATAGAAGTTTTATTTCATAGAAGCTAGGTAGCCAAGGCTAGCTTTAAGAATGAATAAGGCGGCACGCAGGTTCATTCATTCGATTAAAACTGGAATCTCGGAAAAACATTAATAAAGTTAATAATTACAATCTTTTATTTTTAGAAAATGGGTACCGGTAATCTGACAAAATAACGCTTTTTTCTAGATGACACTTTTGCAAAAAATTACAACATCTCTTGCCTCTGTCTAGAGAGAAAATGTTTTTCTCTGCGAAAATATCAGTGTCAGTATGAAGAAATTAATACTATTACTGATTATTTTATCTCTACAGACTTTGTAAGTCTATGAAAGCGGTTGTGATGCGTATTTTTTTTTTCAAAGTATTTTATAAAAAAAGGTTGGTAATAATAAAAATTTAAATTATGTAGAATTTGATTATTAATCTGAAAGTTATAAGAATTTTATAGTGACCTAAAATACATACATACTATAGATCTTTTGCATTACCAATTTTTAGTAACATCTTTAAAACCGATAAAGCGGAAGAACAAATAATCCAATTTGTCGATTTCCCTACAAAGTGTTGTTGTTGTAACACGAGGGTGGGGGTGGGGTGAATCGATAACTAATAGCTTTGGTCATTATAATTTTTTATCTGATGCATTTACAGGCAAACGGTTTACTAACGATGTACTTGAATGAAGTTTAAATTAATATTAAAGTGAAATGCGGAACAAGTCGAATATGTATATAATACTTTATTTATTGTCAAATAAAAGTAATATTTAGTAATATGAATATGGTATCTAACATATTTAAAATCGTTACATATTATACATCTAAAACAAACATTTACTTTCAGGACCATACATGTACAAACAATAAGTAATTGCTCAGCTTAGTCTGTTATTTTAAATCGATTTCCCAACGGACCATTTTTACATTTTAACAAATTTAAGTTGACGATATTTCCGATTGACTGGTATTTTTTCAGTTCTCTGTTTTACTCCATTTTACAACTGTAAATCTTCAAATATGACCACAAACGTTTTTTTTTTCAGCAGGGTGCAAAATGATGTACTTAACAGGTTAACCATAAAACCATAAAATTTAAAGTACCGTATTTTACCTAAGTCTTGGGACACCCTAAATCTTGGGACACCCCTAAAATGTGGAAAAATAATTATTTTTTTTGACCCTAAGTTTTTGGACATGTATTTTCTCAGCGTATTTTTCGTCCCTAAGTGTTGGGACTAAGGTTGTATGCTGATTCAAGATGTAACCCAAATACCGTTATTATACATTGTATGGTGTTGTATCGATCAAAATGTCAAATAATTATGCAGCCAGGAAGTCCAATTTTCGTTATTTATTTATTTTTATTTACTACTGACTGGAATTTACCCGCGAATCGTACAGATATCAAAACGCCATGCCGGTAATTTTCCATTCCACGAGCACGTGCGACCTATCGTAATGTCTAACTTACAACGCCGTTACTTTTGTTCATCGACACGTATACAAAAAACGCGCGTCACGCATTCATTTTTTGATTTTATCGCTTCAGATTTTCAACACCGATTGAGAAGTAATATAGTTTGAATTCTACAACGATTTTAAAAAGGTATCGACAGAAATGTTGGCAAAATTCTATAAAAACGGTCGAATTTTCGTATAATTACTTGCAAAATTTCAAACAGCGCGATCCTAAATACTTATTTCTTTCTTAAAGTAAATAAATGATACAAACTATGGGCATAAAATTCAGACTTTTGACTAGAAAGTACAAAAAACAGAATAGAAAAATCTTAAATAACGAAAAGGCGGCAGCAATTTAAAAATATGAAGTAAAACGATTTTTGGCAAACAGATTTCTGTTACGTGACCTCGTGAACGTAAATAGAAAATGCGTTAAAAAATAAAAACAATAATGATGTTGTTGCGCATTTTTAAGAAGTTTTGAATGAATCTTTGAACATGTACATTTATTTTTTGACACAACACTTTATAATAAGATATTCTTCTCAAACCATTTTGTAATTTCCTTGAGGGCAAATAGGTCACAGAGGTAAGATATCCGCTATTATAGTTTGACACGTTTACCTGTCAGTTTATACGGGATATTGCACATTCGCTTTAACAAATTAAAAAGAAGCTTTTTTTATTGATTGTTACAACACTAGATCTACTTCTCAGCACTTAAGAAACGAGGCGGTACGATCAAACAGTGATGTGCAACATGGCGCGAAAACATGACGTAATGCCATGAAAATCTCGGGGAAACTATACCGCTTTGATCTCCACTTCTAATGTCATGATACCGACACACTTCTTTTAGCTCTTTGAGGGGATGTTAAATGATGATGAAAACAAGGCCAATTACTTTGTTTATCAACAGAATAATTACCGATAATCTTTAAGTTGTTTTTTTTTCGCTTTCAACACGGGTGGGTGGGGGATGTTACCCGATGACGATGATTATGTCCATATTTTTGGGACACTTTTCAAAATAATTATTTTTCGGGAAATAAGTCTTGGGACAGTGAAAAAAATAATTATTTTATGCTGTCCCAAGACTTAGGTAAAATACGGTACCTATCACTTGTAGTAAGTGGGTTAACATATTTTTATGACCCAGCTTGAAACAACACTGACCGGATATTTCTTATCCCCAGGCAATATTGTAATACACAATGAAATTTAAAGGGTGATTAAACATTTGACACAATTAAATTATCTTATTTTTAGTGTAACTGTATGCAATCTTGGGGTTAAAATAAATTTAAGAAATAACGCAATGTTTAAACGAATACTAAAAAAAGGCACTGGCCTCCAGGTCGTCCGACAAGAACAGAAAAAAAAATATAATTGAGCCGTGCCATGAGAAAACCAACATAGTCTTAGTTTTCGATGAGCATGGGTCGAGACCAACCTGCGCATCCGCGCAGTCTGCTCAGGATCCATGCTGTTCGCTAACAGTTTTTCTAATTCTAATAGGCTTTGAAAGCGAACAGCATGGATCCTGACCAGACTGCACGGATGCGCAGACTGGTCTCGATCCATGCTAGTCGCAAACCCACTATGTTGGTTTTCTCAGGGCCCACGGCATTATATTTTTTTAGATATATGATATTAATGGTGATATATTATGCTACGTATACTGACAGACTATTATGTTGTGGAAACACATGAGAATTAGATGTTTTAACTAATTTTTACGATAAAACTTGTATATTTAACGCGCATTAAACACTAAACCCTCCCTTGCGTTATAATTGGTAACAACAGTGGAAAACTTCTTTATTGCCGCTGCGGTCAGGGTTCGTTTCCCGGCGCGACCATCTTTTTTTCTATATATGACATTTTTTAATAGTTTATAGAAATAAAATGATTCCTATTTTAAGTTTCATAATGTGACAACTTCAGCTTAAAAGGTATCCTTGATGAACTGATAATTGTGCTTTCTAATCAAACCTCCTTCCAATATTTTACTCCGTAGATGTTATTTGTAGAATTTTATTGTTAAGCATATCCTGTGCATTTAAGGAATATTGATTAAGGAATACTAAAGCCTGTTTGCCTGGGGTCTATATATTTCGAAAAAAAAAAACTGTGAGAACAATAAACACCTCGCGGAAAGGTCTATCTTTGCATGTCTACCGTTTTTCTGTTACTCTAGCCAGGCCTGTTCACGTGCACGAATAGACATGCGCTCGTCCCAAAACCAAATCATTCTGAAAACAAAGTGGTCATTTATTAGGAATAAAAATCGAGTATGTCTGTAAATTCGATCTTCAAACATTCAATCAAACTAGTACCATTTCTTTCATTTTACCACAGATTAGACATGTATACACTGTTACATAATTATTATCGAATATTCGGCAACTCTAATATGAAATAATGTAAATTATATTGATACCCTGATATTATTTATTATATTTTAGTTAGGTTCATCTTTGAGATTTGGATAATTTTAAATCCAGATTTACAGATGCATTATATTTATTTGAACATGATAAAGAGATGGGACGTTTATGTTGAATATTTTACTTGTCTAAGAATATTATACTGACCGCAAGATTGGAAATTCTGGAAACTCTTCAGATTGTTTAACCAAATATTAAAACGTTTAGAGGCAAATATATCGTTCAGAACTTGTTCAGTCACAAAGTTTAAAGAGATGTTTGAAATATCAAATTAAAAAAAAAAAAGTTTAACAACGCGACTGTTATGCATTCTCATCAGTCAGATGTTCGTCAAAATCCCGGGAACCACGGTAGACCTCTGGTATCCAACATGTCATTTTATTCATCATAATTTTCACATCATTTAATAGATATAATTATCAGTATCTATGAATTGCAAGAGTCCATTTTTTATAACTTTTAATGCGTGCATTTTTTTTATTCCAGGTTGACACAAGAGTTGTTTACTGGAATCAGAAAACGGGACGACTATTTATTTTCACGATAGAGAATATACTTATGTGTGAAGTTTCTACTAGTTTGATCAACAGATGCAGACAGACAGCCCGGATGAGCCATTCGTTCTCAGTGACATTCGTAACAACAGATAAAAGCTTATACTTATTGAGATCAGGAAACTGAATATTTCCATGTGGTTCATCATTTGTAACCTGCTTACATATCGTGTTCCAGTACAGAACCAACATGTGTCTTTTTAAAGTACATCTTCGGACATTAGGAGGGGTGTACTGCTCTTTTTAGAAGACGGCAAATCGAAAAGCCTATAGCGGTAATCAGCATTCATGGGAATAACGAAAACATGTACAGACAATAGTAAAAGAAGTGATACTCAAACGATTTGTTGAGTCAACCGCGCAGAATTAAATGTGTGAATTGCTAGTTTTTCAATTAGAAATGAACATAATAATATTAAGAAATGCTTGATGTTATTGATTACTCACATTTTAATTCTGCTTATTTCATTTGGACAAGAAATGAAAATGATTCATAACCGTTTGAAAAACTGATTTAAAAAGTATTTAAGTTGAATAATATTTTAGTTTAATCTGACATGTCTCCAATTAACAACAATATGATTTTTTTCTCATACCCTGTCTTTGTCTTGCTTTTTTCTAACATACCGTATTCTGCTGTAGGTATCACCGACATTCATTTTGTCATCTTTCAGTGTGTCCCCATATACAAAATCAGTTCACATAAAAGAAAAATACGGGATTTGTATACCACACATGCATATACGGGAAAAGTCTGGTAAATGTATCTTTTAGAAATACTGGTCCGTGAATTCCCCGAATACGTCTAAATGTGACACAAATATGGAATCTGTATACTCTGCATATCTTGCATAAACAGGGAAAAACCTGGCCCGTATATCAAAAACTACAGGTTCGTATATCCCCGTATATCAGATGCAAATACATTCCGTATATGACACAAGTACGGGATCCGTATATTGCGTATACCATGCATATTCGGGACTAGTCCGTAGCCCGTATAGTAAAAAATACAGTTTCATATTTTCCCCGTTTATGACACAAGTACGGGATCCGTATATTGCGTATACCATGCATATACTGGACTAGTCCGTAGCCCGTATATCAAAAAGTACGGTTTCGTATATGCCCCGTATATGACAAAAGTACAGGATCCATATACTTAGTATATCATGCGTATATGGAAAAAATCCGAAGCCCATATATTAGAAAATACAAGTCCGTATATGCCCCGTATATTAGATGCAATCACAGTCCGTATATGACAAAAATACAGGATCCGTATACTACGTATATCATGCGTATACGGAAAAAACCCGAAGCCCGTATATTAGAAAATACAAGTCCGTATATGCCCCGTATACTAGATGCAATCACAGTCCGTATATGACAAAAATACGGGATCCGTATACTACGTATATTCGGAATATACAGGCTCGTATACGTGTTCCGTATATTCTAAAATATGGAAAGTATACGGGAAAAAAAGTCTCAAGACACTTCAAATACATGAAAATGAAACTTATGTTAAAGCAGGACATGAATAAACATCATTTCTAGGGATTTTTTTTAAAGTTCGTATATTGAATATATACGAGAAATATACATTTATGTATATTCGGCATATACGGGATCCCGTATATGCATGACAAATATACCGACTTCCCGTATACTAGATGTTCCGAAAACGGGATCGTATATTAGGTTCGTATATTTGTAATATACATCCCATATACTCCTGTATTTTCGAAATCTACGGGACCGTACACTCCCGTATATTGACCTTTTTTTCGCAGTGGGACTGAGTGATCACAATTATATCCAATGGCCAAAAGCACAAAGGATGACTCCGCAGTATAAGGGACAAAATTAGATCTAACTGGATAATAATTTGATACAAAAGAAGCAAAACTGAAAGATATAAGGAAAATGTATTCAAGTTTTCTGTATTTTATTTTTAATAATCCTAACAATTTCCGGATGATATGTATATCAACGAATATGACGCAAAATACGACGCAAACTCTTATAAACAGTTTGAAATAATTACGATTCATGAAGTATGCGTGTGCTTAGGTGTTGGCGACTGAATAATTTATTAAAACAGTAAATTAATATTACTTTAAGTATTTACTTGTCTATAAATAGAGTTTCTTTCTGAAATTTTACAGAACAGCGCTATGCCTAAGGTTCTTAAATAAAACGATGAAGTTCTATTTACTGTAAAGCTGAAATAATCTTTAAGTGAAATAATTTAATCTATTATATAATTTAATGAAATTTACCAGTGGTTTTATAGAATCTATGAAATATTATGTGACTTTGAACTAAATATAACGGCTGACGCTCTTTTTGTTTACAAGCTGCGGAGTGACTTCCAACAGTAAAAACAGCGCTTACATAGCAAAGATTCTCACAAGATCCGCCACTGTAGGAATCTGTAGGAAAAAGGCACGTGATGGGAATCCCACAGATCCAACACCTTCCCACACTATAAGTTATTTCTCAAAATAATACAATAAAATGCATAATATACACATGAAACATTACAATAAAAATATTTAAATTATTATTTGCGTTACATAATAAGGAGTCAGGGATCGTGGTGCGTAAAAAGATATTTAGAAGTAAATTTAATTATCCTACACCTCCCAACCGGAGCCCCACTAAGTAAAACAACAACAAAACATGGCAATGATGACATCATAACTTAACTCCTGAATGACGTCACGATCATAGCATACAAAATTGCGGATGTTTACTTCCTGGAACGTCAAAAATACAAGTAATACAGGAAATAAATGGTCACCGAATCAGGCCTTGACACTAACTTTTTTCAGTGGTGTCTCAGAGGGCCCCCAACCTGTAAAATTTGGTGTCCCTCACCAAGACTTGGGATCCCTCAAGTCTAAAAGGATGAAAATGTATACTCGGCAGTATGGATTTTGGTGCACATTAGGCTTAAAGTAGTAAGATCACTGTTTACTCAATCAAGATTTTGAAAAAAATTGTATCAGACAACTTACTGTGTCCTATGCCTATGTTTCATGTGGAAAATAGGAAATTTATTGGTGTTAAATTAATGTAATATCTCTGCTAAAAACTGCTTGTTTCCAGGTGTTATTTTCCCTCCACAATAGGGGCTGTTAATAGGCCCCATTAACGGCCCCTTCCCCTCAGAAAATTTCTTTTAAATCATGCAGACTTTACGTCAGGTTTTTTTTATTCCCTTTGCCCAAACAAGGGCTATTTTTCATGGGCACCTTCTCCTCCCGGTAAAAAAAAAACAAAACCTGGACTTTCTGTCAGGTTTTGAAAGTTTGAAAACATATCCAAGACTGTATGTTTTTGTATCAAACATAATAACCCTAATTTTGTATTCCAGACTATAATTATGTTTTCATTTTAAACATAATACGTATCAAAGCTTGTTTTGTATCCCAGACTGTATGTTTTTATACTAAACATAAAACTAAAGCTCATTTTGTATCCCACACTGTATCAAGCATAACAAGTGCACCACAATGCAGAGCAATATATGCCTGGAGGTATGACCTTTGACCCCTAAGTGTGACCTTGACCTCGAAGCAAGCCATCCGAAACATGCGCTCTTGCACGTTGTCTCAATGTGGTGAACAATTGTGCAAAGTTTCTTTCAAATCCACCAAGCAATTCAAGAGTTACAGAACGGACACTAAACAAAGTCATGTGACCTTTGACCCTTAAGTGTGACCTTGACCTTGAAGCGAGCCATCCAAATCATGTGCTCTGCATGTCGTCGCGATGTGGCAAACATTTTTGTGAAGTTTCTTTGAAATCCTTCAAGGGGTTCAAGAGTTACAGAGCGGACACGAAATTGCTAACAGACGGACACCGGCGTCATAACATAATACGTCTTTTCAGGCGTATAATAACAGAACTCATTTTGTATCCCAGACTACACGCTTTTATATCAAACATAATACCACAGCTCATTTTGTATTCCTGATTGCATACTTTTATATTAAACATAAAATTTACTACAGCTTTTTTTGTTTCAAAGTCATTGTATGTTTTGATATCAAACACAATACTTACCAGACCTTGTTTTGTTTCTTTTTAATTAAAGATAATACTTACCAGAGCTTGTTTTGTATCAAACAGTTCCTGGGATTGTTTTGTAAACTTCTTCTTCTGTTCTTCGATCTCTCGGTTTAGCTTATCACTCTGCATCTTGGCAGAATGAAGTTTCTGAAAAATCAACGTAATTATAAGGTAGATTTTATTTACCCTTCATACTTATAGTCTCCTTTATTTTTCTATTGAAGACTCTAACTTTTCCCTTTTTTCAAGTAAACAAGAGCCTTGTTGGACAGAGCCATCTTCCTCCCAGCCAACGAAAGCAACTATTCTAATAAAAGGTGGCCAAAAAGAGGAAATATTTTAAAATAATGAACTGTATGCACATTTGTTGTAGAAAACAAGTGTTACCAAGAAATACTTTGTTCAATATGTTTGCAATAGTTCTGGTTTATACAGACTGCAATTTCTTAACTTCTTTAGTGCTTGTGAAACTTAGTTTTGAGAATTAAGAAAAGCAGAGTTATGGTTCTTGAACACTGCACTTCCTCTCCGTGTTCTTTGTCATTATGAACACTTTTATCAAAGTCCCTTTAACAGTTTTGATGTTACAAAAGTCTTTTTTTATGTAAATAAATACATTACTCAAAAAGAAACATTGTACTTCCCCACCATGTCCTTCATCTTTGTATGTAATTTCAATAAAATCCAGTCAGTATAAGTTTTGAAAAAAAGAAAACAAAGTCAATGCGTGAAGTTGTCACAGAAACCCTTTCATACCTTTATGGATCTGCTACAAACAAGAGTTGACAAGTTAATCTAAAATAAGGAGAAAATTTGAAAAATATAACCAAGACAGAGATATGATTCTTGTACACTGCACTTCGGTACAATATACTCTGTCATTGAGTAAACCTTAAAACCATATCCCCAAAATGTTTGGGGGGGTGCACGAAAACAGTCACAACTTTTGTTACTGGTTTCAATTGATTAGCTCATACCTATTTTCACCATGTACATAATTATATAACTGAACTGAAATTCCTTTCAAGATCTGTTACTGGTATTGTAACTACATGTACCTGATCACTAGCCCTTAACCTGCTAAATTTCTATAATGAACTTGTCCATCTTCCAATTTTGACAGTACCATTAACTGTTAAAAGGGGTGCTTACCAAAAAGATACTGGCTGAAAAGCGAACAGTGCAGATCATGATCAGACTACACAGATGTGCAGGCTGATCACGATAAGGGCTAGTGGCACACAATCCTTTGTAAACTCTGACAGTTAACTCTTCTTTTAAAGACTCTTGCTTGCTGAAATAAACTTAGTCACAACATTTCTACAGTTTTTCAGTTCAGCTTCTTTTCTTCTGCACTAACCAAAAAAACGTTTTCCAAGATAATAGATTTTAGGTTTGGATGCCTACATGGGTATTAACAGTAATTATTTTGTTTTTGTTTCTGTTATACTAAGAATCTGAAAAGTTGTAAAAATCTGCAGGGCAAAAATGATAATGCACCAAGACTGTCATAGTCTATTTCTTTACCGGGTACACAAGATAATTACAGGAATGTTCCCTGTGTTTCATGACATTAAACAGAGAAATAGCTGAAGATACTATACCCCTTGTAAATCATGACACTGTTTTTTCTTCTCTTCTAATTCTTTAAAACGTTTGTCACAAACTACCATCATGTAATCAAACTGTTTCTGACACAGTCGTATGGCTGAAAAATATAGATAACAAGAGCTGTCTGTAAGACAGCGCGCTCCACTATTCGGGGATTTGACAGTAAAATGAATATATGTCTGAATAAGAGACCTCTACTATAAAAGAAAGATACACCAAGTGGCATAATTCCATCAAATGACAAATTAGAGTTATTAGGATTGTTACCACAAATGCAGATGATGATGGTAAAGATATATTTTGAGTTTCAAGTCAGTATCTTATATAGTACCAAAGTTATGTCTAGAAAATGAAGTTTGTTAAAACAATTAAGTGTAAAAGGGGCATAATTTGGTCAAAAATACAAATCAGAGTTATGGGGATTGTTACCACACATGCAGATGATGGAGATAAAGATACATTAAATGATGATGATGGTAAAGATATATTTTGAGTTTCAAGTCAGTATCTTATATAGTACCAAAGTTATGTCTAGAAAATGAAGTTTGTTAAAACAATTAAGTACAAAAGGGACATAATTCTGTCAAAAATACAATTAGAGTTATGGGGTATGTAACAACACATGCAGATGATGATTATAAACAAATATTTTTAATTTCAAGTCATTATCTTTTAAAGTACCAGAGACATGTCTATTAATAAAGCTTTCGAAAAACATTTAACATGAAAATAATTCCAAGTATAACTCCTTGGTGACCTTGACCTTGGGTATAATGGGCCCAGCCCCTGGGTATACTAAGTTTGTATGCTGGACAATGTTTATGAGAACTTACAGTAAGGCATAAGCAAAAGTAACAAAGTTATGACAGAAAAACAAAGGTTGCCGAAAAACTTAAACCTCAAAAAAATAACCTAAGTACAACACCTTGGTGACCTCGACCTTGGGTATAATAGGCTCAACCCCTATACATACTTTGTTTGCATACTAAACAATGTTTATGTGAAGTTACAGTAAGATATAAGCAATATTAACAAAGATATGACAGAAAAACAAAGGTTGCCAAAAAACTTTAACCTTAAAAATAACCTAAGTATAACAGCTTGGTGACCTTGACCTTGGGTATAATGGGCTCAGCCCCTATACATACATTATTTGTATACTGGACAATGTTTATGTCAAGTTACAGTAAGATATAAGCAATAGTAACAAAGATATGACAGAAAAACAAAGGTTGTCGAAAAACTTTAACCAAGAAGGGTCACGCCGACACCGACGCAGGGGCGAGTAGTATAGCCCCCCTATTCTCCGAATAGTGGAGCTAAAAATTAACAGATAGATCCCTAGCTACAAAACAAAACTATCACAAATAAACCTTCGCCTTAAACCCAATTGGAGACTGACTGTTGCAAAACAAACATGCCCTACAGGGTAGTGGTAGACAGGGCTCTAATACATTAAACAAGAGGGCCATGATGGCCCTATATCGCTCACCTGAGTACTATTGCTCTTAAAGATAAGATCAAGTTTTGATATAGATCACATTGGCATACACATTAAGTATCATCAGGATAAATATTTTCTTGTAACAGTCCCTTTTGACCTATGGCACGTACTAGTCAGGGCCAATCTCCATACCAAGTTTTAGGGTCCTAGGCTCAAATGCTGCATTTTTGTACTAGCATGACTATTCCTTACCCTGGAAGACTTAAATAACATTTAAAACCAATCTCATTAGAAGCTGCTAATGTATATTCATTTATATAAAAAGTAAAGGGAGGTAATTTGTCATAAATGCAGTCAATATGTATCTAAACTGATTGTCCAAGTCCATGTGATGGCATAAATGAAATTTCAGATCAGTATCTTCATTAGTTACGGAGATATACCCATTTTAATTTGAAATAAAGGGAGGTAATTTAACATAAAATCAGTCCATAGTTATCTACCCTGATTTTCTCAGTCCAACTAATGACAATAATGAAATTTCAAATGAGTCCTATGAGTACTTACTGATATAAATCCATTTTGATTAAAATCAGGGGAGGTAATCAGATATAAAATAACTCCAGAACCTATGACTGAATCTGACAGATTCATCAAGGAATCCAAGATCTATTGTTGTAGAAGATATTTTGTAAGTTTGTATCAAATCAAACCAAAAATGAAGTCCCTATATGGCTGCAAAAGCCAAAATAGCAAAGTTTGGACTTTTAAGGGGCCATAACTCTGGAACCCATGATGGGATCTGGCCAGTTTTCGAAAAGAACCGAGATATTATGCCAATACAAGTTGTGTGCAAGTTTGATTAAAGTTGATTGCAAAATGTTGTCTCTATCGTGTTCACAAGCAAAAAATAGCAAATTTCAGCCCTTTATGGGGCCATAACTCTGAAACCCATGAGGGGATCTGGCCAGTTTTCATAAGAAATTGAGATATTATGCCAATACAAGTTGTGTGCAAGTTTGATTAAAGTTGATTGCAAAATGTGGTCTCTATCGTGTTCACAAGCCAAAAATAGCAAATTTTGGCCCTTTAAGGGGCCATAACTCTTGAACCCATGATGGAATCTGGCCAGTTTTCAAAAGGAACCGAGATATTATGCCAGTACAAGTTGTGTGCAAGTTTGATTAAGGCTGATTGCAAAATGTGGTCTCTATCGTGTTCACAAGCCAAAAATAGTAAATTTTAGCCCTTTAAGGGGCCATAACTCTGGAACTCATGAGGGGATCTGGCCAGTTCTCATAAGGAACCGAGATATTACGCCAATACAAGTTGTGTGCAAGTTTGATTAAAATTGATTGCAAACTGTGGTCTCTATCGCATTCACAAGAAATTGTGAATGGACGACAGACGAAGGGCGATCACAAAAGCTCACCTTGTCACTACGTGACAGGTTGAGCTAGAAAATAATTCTATCTCACCTTATTAACCATTACCCTGCTGTATTTCTAAAATGGACTGGTCCACTATTCAATTTGGGCAGTACCACTTATTATTCAAAGGGGTATTCACTGAAAGTTTACTGACTGAATAGGGAACAGTGCAGACCATGATCAGCCTGCACAGGATGTGCAGGCTGATCATGGTCTGCACTAGTTGCAAAGGCAAAACCACTTGCTGCCAGTAGGCTAAAGGTTAACAAGAGTGACAAGCTGTAATGCAACAAAAGTATATTCAAGCACTGTATCATTTGTTCAACATCAGACAGTAAATCATTTTGTGCATTTTATAGTTAAAATGCAGAACTGTTTATTTCTGTAGAATCTTCATCTGATCTATATTTTCTGGAGGCGTAACAGATACGAGTTCAGCAGAACAATTTCACTGGTCAGCCTATTCCACCATAGCTACTTATTCAACAAGAGTGCTTTTGGAAGTTTGGCGGCTGAACAATTTTGACTGTGTATTACAGCACCCAAAAGCTTATAAACACATTGTATCCATCTAATGCAATAATGTCTTTCTGTGAACTTTGATAGTTGGGTTTTCGCATATTTCATAGTTTACCCTATTCAGATAAAATGCACCGTGTACCATCTATATTATATAACAAGAGGGTCATGATGACCCTGAATCACTCACCTGAGTATACTGAACGACATGTTTCAATTTATTTATTTATTTGGGTTTTACGGCGCACCAACACAGTATAGGTTATATGGCGCCAAACAGGACTACAAATTTTGATTTCACATCTCATTTACATCAAAATAAAAACATGAGGCTGGAATCAAAATTTGCATACCTGCTGGAATCACAGAGTTACAGCAAAACCAAGTGTTAAGATCCTAATAGTCGCCTCTAACGATCATGCAAGGGTAAGGCAGTGGTTCCAATTCTTTTCATACATAGATCGTCCCAGAACCACATGGGGCACATGTTTCAAATGGCAAACTGATGCTAAAATATTAGAAAGTAGATCAGTAGGTCACATTTATGGTCACTGAAAGACAGTTTAAAGATTGGTGTGCAAAACTGTACATGTCATCCAAATTTCAAGGCTGGATCATAAACTACAGTGGTCACAAGCAAAAGTTTACGCACGGACACATGGAAGACGTAGACCTACTGACCTAGTTTTTGACTGCAGTTGACCCAGTTTCAAACTTGACCTAGATATCATCAAGATGAACATTCAGACCAACTTTCATACAGATCCCATGAAAAGTATGGCCTCTAGAGAGGTCACAAGGTTTTTCTATTATTTGACCTACTGACCTAGTTTTTGATGGCACGTGACCCAGTTTCGAATCTGAACTAGATACCATCAAAGTGAACATTCTGACCAATTTTCATGAAGATCTATTAAAAAGTATGGACTCTAGAGAGGTCACAAGGTTTTTCTATTTTTAGACCTACTGGCCTAGTTTTTGACTGCACGTGACCCAGTTTCGAACTTGACCTAGATATCATCAAAGTGAACATTATAACCAATTCTCATGAAGATCCACTGAAAAATATGGCCTCTGGGCAGGTCACAAGGATTTTCTATTTTTAGACCTACTGACCTAGTTTTGGACCGCACATGACCCAGTTTCAAACTTGACCTAGATATCATCAAGGTAAACATTATGACCAATTTTCATGAAGATCCATTGAAAAAATGGCTTCTAAGGAGGTCACAAGGTTTTTCTATTATTTGACCTACTGACCTAGTTTTTGACTGCACGTGACCCAGTTTCAAATCTGACCTAAATATATTCAAGATGAACATTCTGACCAATTTTCATGAAGATCCATTGAAAAGTATGGCCTCTAGAGAGGTCACAAGGTTACTCTATTTTTAGACCTACTGACCTAATTTTTGACTGCACGTTTCCCAGTAACAAACTTGACCTAGATATCATGAAGGTAAACATTCCAATTTTCATGAAGATCCATTGAAAAATATGGCCTCTAGGGAGGTCACAAGGATTTTCTAGTTTTAGACCTACTGACCTAGTTTTGGACTGCACATGACCCAGTTTCAAAGTTGACTTAGATATCATCAAGATGAACATTCTGACCAAATTTCATAAAGATCCCATGAAAAATGTGACCTCTAGAGTGGTCACAAGCAAAAGTTTACGGACGCACATATGGATGGACGACGGACACCGCGCGATCACAAAAGCTCACCCTGTCACTTCGTGACAGGTGAGCTAAAAATAGCTCTGTCATCTTGTAACTTAAATCTCAGTTTCAATAAATTAATAAGAAATGACACAACAACAATGATTACATTATCATAACTATATGAGATTTCATGATAAATAAGTTCAAAGTAGCTTCACATACAAAGGAAACCACTTAGGATGCCAAATTTATTTTCTCAGAGACCCATCTGACCAGAGGGAAAGCACATGAGACAGAATGCAGAAGAGACAGATACAGGCATGCCAAGCTAACTTAGCTGAGCTCTTTGCAAATATACAGCATTGTTGTTTAATAATCCCAAGTTATATAAACATACTCTAAACCTGCTTTATGTAAAAGTCTCGGGGAAAAATGTGCAGCCTTGACCAGGACTCGAACCTTGGACCTTTGGCTTACCGTGCCAACACTCTACCAATTGAGCTATCGAGGCCACCCGATACGAGAACCGCTACATACTTTCCCTCTATTTGAGACATTGGCACTCCTGGCCAATGTCTGCCGTAGACTGTTAACCGAATTCAGATGCACACCCAAGCCAAACTGCTTCGCCCGCATGGGCTCCAAGGGTGAGCATCCTGGACGAGCCCCTAAATGTAACAGTCTCAGGAAAAACGTGCAGCCTCGACCAGGACTCGAACCTCGGACCTTTGGCTTACCTTGCCAACGCTCTACCAATTGAGCTATCGAGGCCACCCGATACGAGAACCGCTACATTAACTAAGAGAAACTATCTGTTTATAGAATGAAACCATTAAGTGAATGCAATTTGTCAATCCTAATCCTGTCCATGTTGTATCAATGCAATGAAACAGTAGTATTTCTATTTTGCCTTCAATACAGGACCTCGAAGTCCTGCATCTAAAAGTCTTGGATCCTCTCATATTTTTAGATATTTCCCATTTTTTGATGCATAATTTATATATATAGGTAGCAAACATTTTCCTATTTCTAGCAGTAGCCTTCTCAACATATTTTACTTTGTGAAATTCTGTAGGTTTTAACTTTAAAAAATAGTCTGTTTGTTGAGAAATGTTACTATATAAAACAAGTGGCCCTAGATTGACCACCTTAGTATGATTTGACCTAATGGTCTAGTTTTTGACCTTAGGCAAACCAGTTTTGAACTGGAGCAACATTTCACAAAGACAAACATTCTGACAAATATTATGATAATCCAGTACAAAGTGTGGCCCTCTAGAAGTGTTAACCAGGTTTTTCTATAATTTGTTACTTTTTGACCTCAGGTTATCCAATTTTAAATATCTTTCATTTTATGTAAAAAAACATTCGGACAAAGACTTATGAATTAAAGACAAATATCGCCTCTAGAGTGTTCATAAAGTTTTTCCATGACCTGACCTACTGACCTAGTTTTAGACCTCAGGTAACCGAATTTTGAACTTAGCCTAGATTTCCTAAATTAGCCTAGTAAGTAAGTAAGTAAAGACTTTATTTTCTGTGGATTACACATTTGGCAATACCAATTTACAATATGGTCCACAACATACATGTATATACAAAATATAAAATAAATATTATCAACATAAGTCATTAATTACAATTATGTCTTTTGACAAAAAATGCTGAAAAGTAGAAAACTGAAATAAGTAAACACAAGTACATATTAGCAATTAGGAGTGACCTGTCGCTTTTATTTTTAGATTTGTATTTTCCAGACTGTTCCATTTATTAAATAAGGGATTGAAAGATATTTGACGTTTTTAAAACTATAAATACATTTCAAATAATGTACAAACTAAAACTGCATCGGTAGCTCAGTTGATACAATTGTGGAATCTTGTTAGTGATTTAACTTTTGCGATTAAGAGGCTGTGGGTTCGAATCCCACACTGTTCGTTTTGTTTTATGATTGAATTTGTTTTATTTACATTTTCATGTTGTTTTTTATTACAATTTATTTCATCATTTCAATTTCATTTTTTATTTCATTCGTAAAATTTCAATATATTCAATACATTTCAAACACACGCGTCAAATGGAGCATCTTCACACTTGCTGTTTGTGTAACTGTTAGTTTCCTCCGAATCAGTGTCATCAGCTAATTGAGTGACCAAATTGTTAAGAACTTTGTCAGCCATGCTGAATAATTCACAATCAAGAAGATATTTATATTCGAAAATAGCAAAAGGATACAAGTAATGCGATTCAAATACATGTTTAACATTATCATCATTTTAAAACGTATGTTAGCAAAATATAAAATGAAAAAAAACTATATAAAATGAAAAAATAAAATTGATCTCCATCGGAATTCGAACTCACATAAGTTAGATTCTAGAGCCATCACGCTTACCACTGCACCAATGCGTCTTATTGTCGAAGGGGACAGTCATTTAAATATCTATTATAAAAGTAAGTTATAAAAAAGTAGGGTACCCCTTTACTGAAGTGGTTTATTCCAGTAACCTTTCAAATCTATTAATAAAAGCGACAGGTCACTCCTAAATGCTAGTATAAATATGAAAAAAAACAAAGTATACAAACTCAAATGTCTGAACAGATGAAGATATGATATTTCATCTGCTGTAGAGTGCTAATAATTTTGTACATAGAGTTTTTCTAGGATATATAGTTTTATTCATTACTAAAATGCCATTCGAGATACTCTTGTTTGAATTTTTCCAAGGTGTCAGCTGATCTTATATGATTAGGGATATCATTCCAAATGACAGACCCTGAGTAATACAATGATTTTCGAAAAAATTCCTTTTTTGGTTTTGGTACAAGAAGTTCATTATTATCATTTGATCTAAGAGCATAAACTGATGAATTTTTGTGTCTGAATCTAGCCTAGGGACAAACATACCGACAAAGTTTTTTGAACATGAGGTAGAAATGTGACTTCTAGTGCCAACAAGGATTTCCTATAAATTGACCTAGTGACCTAGTTTTTGACCAAAAATGACCCAGTAACGAACTTGTTAGAGCAACATTCTGTTCAAGCTACATTAAATCTGGCCCAAAATTGGGACCTCTAAATTGTAAACAGGCAAATTGTTGACAACGGACAAAGACACACAGTCATGGTGATAATAATAGCTCACCTTGAGCACTATATTCTCAGGTGAGCTAAAAATGTCACATTTTTGCCAGTATATTTTTTTTTTAACTTGGTCTTCATTATTTTTCTTTTAAAATTACTGACCACTGTAGCAATTATGCATACTTTTTTTCATGCCTAGAGGTGGAAAATGCATGTTTTGCACTAGATAATTATGTACCCAGCCACATAAGGCTTAAAGCATACAATCAAGTTTGAGTGGAGCTGTCTCCATTTTGTTCAAATATTTTACCCATTCGGGAAGATGATTTTTTCAGCTCAAATAACTTTTTCAGAAATTGATACTTTATTTTTCGGACTATATACATATATATGAAATAGGAAGTGCCAACCTGAAGTTTGCGTTCTTGTTCCTTTGCCTAGAGTATAGCACCCTTTTTCCTGGGAAGAACCAGTACTTGTGTCTTAATTAGGTGGAAGACTCCCAAAAGTATCTCAGAAATGTCCAATGCCCAGGCCAGGATATATGAACCCTGATTTATATAGACAGTAAAATATGTTAACACTAGACCACAGGGAAAAACAAATTCTATATGTATGACAAACTTACCATTTTTGAACATCAAATTTTTTATCATTTTATGACTGTCTTCAAATACAGAGATTATAGTTTTAGCAGCTGACTCCCATTTCAGAGGATCTGATAGCAGTGCTTTATCTGAAAAACAATATTTTACATACATCAAACTAATTTCTACAGTGGTTAACTAAAAATCATACCTTTGATCTGACATAGACTCTCTGTATAGCACCTATTATAACAAATCAATTTGAATGTCTGACCAAATTTTCTGGTCAGATTGCACAAAAACTTGTGTACTTTTCACAGAAATGATGTATGTGACCACAAAGAGAGATTATTACAGACTATTCCTTGACCTGTTGTGTTATAAAAAAGACAGCTAGGCCATCATAACACTAAGACAGACACTTGACCTTAGAAAATTCAAGAAACAAGAGGCCCAAATTGGCCTTAGTCGATCACCTGAAGAGGACCTCAACCATCTGGCCCTTAAAGGGGCAAAACACCCCAAACTGAAAAACTTTATGAGAGGACCTTATAATAATGGTACAGACCAGGTCTGATGAAGAACCATTGAGTGGTTTATGATAAGTAGTCATTAAAAAGTATTTTAACTTTAGACCATAGCAACCCTTAAAAGGGGTCAACTGCCCCCATTTGAACAAATCTGAGAGGACCTTATAATGATCCTACATAACAAGTCTGATGAAAATCCATCTAGCCATTCATTAGAAGAAGTTGTTTAAAGGTATTTCTAGTTTAGCACTAGCAGACCTGAAAGTGGCAAAGCGTCCCCATGTGTAAATTTTGGTAAAGGACCTTATAATGCTACAAATCAAGTTTGATGAAGATCCATCCAGCAGTTCATGAGAAGAAGTCTTTTGAAGGCATTTCTATTTTTAGTTCCAGTGGCCTCTTAAAGGGACCAACTGCGCCAATTTGTATAAATTTGGGGAGGACCTTATAATAATGCTACAGACCAAGTTTGATGAAGATCCATGAGTAGAAGTCTTTTAAAGGCATTTCTAGTTTTAGTTCTAGTAGCCCCTAATGGGGGCCAAGTACACCCATGTGAATAAAATTGGGAGAGGACCTGATAATGATGCAGACCAACTTTGATGACGGTCCTTCTAGCGGTTCATGAGAAGGAGTCATTTAAAGGTATTTCTAAGGTACCCTCATTTGAATAAACTTGGAACAGAACCTTATAATGATGCTATAGACCAAGTTTGATGAAGATCCAGGAAGTGGTTCATGAGAAGCAGTTTTTTTAAAGGTTTTCCTACTTTTAGCTCTGGCGGCCCCTAAAAGAGCACAAGGTGAACCATTTGAACAAAGTTGATAGAAGTCTATGTCAGGATGTTATTGACGAAGTCTGGTGTAATTCTGACAAACAGTTTCAGAGGAGAAGATGTTTAAGTAAAAAATGTTGACGCAGGACGATGAACGCTAGGGGTGTAACGATATGCTAGTCTCACGATACAATACATATCGGGATACAGATGTAATGATACGGTATATACTGCGATACAAAATGAGTACCATAAGTAAGCAATCATGTGACAAAATGAAAAAAAACAAGAGGGCCAAGATGGCCCTAGGTCGCTCACTTGAGAAACACACCATAACAGTGTAAACATGTTTGACCTGGTGATTTCATGGAAAAAAATATTCTGACCAATTATCATTAAAATTATTGCAAAAATCTTGAGTATAAATAAGTATTTTCTTTGATTTGACCTAGTGACCTAGTTTTTGACCCCAAATGACCCATATTCGAACTTGACCTAGATTTCATCAAGGCTATCATTCTGACCAAATTTCATGAAGATCAATTGAAAAATACAGCCTCTATCGCATACACAAGGTTTTTCTTTGATTTGACCCAGTGACCTAGTTTTTGACCACAGACTACCCATATTTGAACTTGACCTAGATTTCATCAAGGCAACCATTCTGACAAAATTTCATGAAAATCAGTTGAAAAAATCTAGCCTCTATTGCATACACAAGGTTTTTCTTTGATTTAACCTAGTGACCTAGTTTTTGACCCCAGATGACCCATATTCGAACTTGACCTAGATTTCATCAAGGCAATCATTCTGACCAAATTTCATCAACCTCAATTGAAAAATACAGCCTCATTGCATACAGAAGGGTTTTCTTTGATTTGACCTAGTGACCTACTTTTTGATCCAAGATGACCCATAATCAAACTTAACGTAGATTTTATCAAGGCAATCATTCTGACCAAATTTCAAGATCAATTGAAAAATACAGCCTCTATTGCATACACAAGGTTTTTCTTTGATTTGACCTAGTGACCTACTTTTTGACCCTAGATGACCCATATTCAAATTTGACCTAGATTTCATCAAGGCAATCATTCTGACTTAATTTCAGGAAGATCAATTGGAAAATATAGCCTCTATTGCATACACAATGTTTTTCTTTGATTTGACCTAGTGACCTCATTTTTGACCCCAGATGACCCATTTTCAAATTCGCCTAGATTTCTTAAGGTTATTATTTTGACTTAATTTCAGGATGATCAATTGAAAAATACAGCCTCTATTGCATATACAAGCTTTTCCTTTGATTTGACCTAGTGACCTATTTTTTGACCCCAGATGATCCATATTCCAACTTGACCTAGATTTCATCAAGGCAATCATTCTGACCAAAACTCATGAAGATTAATTGAAAAATACAGCCTCTATCCCATACACAATGTTTTTCTTTGATTTGACCTAGTTTTTGACCCCAGATGACCTGTTTTCAAACTCGGCCTAGATTTCATCAAGGTAATCATTCTGACCAAAATTCATGAAGATTAACTGAAAAATACAGCCTCTATTGCATACACAAGGTTTTTCTTTGATTTGACCTAGTGACCTAGTTTTTGACCCCAGATGACCCATTTTTGAACTCGGCCTAGATTTTATCAAGATAATCATTCTGACCAAAATTCATGAAGATCAATTGAAAAATACAGCCTCTACTGCATACACAAGGTTTTTCTTTGATTTGACCTAGTGACCTAATTTTTGACCCCAGATGACCCATTTTCAAACTCGGCCTAGATTTCATCAAGGTTAACATTCTGACCAAACTTCATGAAGATCAGTTGAAAAATACAGCCTCTATCGCATACACAAGCTAAATGTTGACAGACGACAGACAGACAGACGACGGACGACGAACATCGAGTGACTAGAAAAACTCACCTGAGCACTGCTCAGGTGAGCTAAAAATCAAAGTTCCTACATTTGGAAATTACTGTTATAAATGATACATTTGTTCAGTTATTATCTTAAACACCGATTGTATGAAAGTTTTCGTTCAATGTTTCTACTTTTCACTGTATTGTTACTTTATCATGAAATAGACCTATGATACGATACTGGTATCGCCAGACTAATGTATTGTGATACAGTGAATTCTGATATATTGTTACACACTTAATGGACACCGGAGTATCCACCTATACCAATAGCTCACCCTGAACAAAGTTCAAGTGAGCTAAAAACATAAATGAATTTGTGATGAAAGATTCGTCAGAATAGAGTTATGCATCTTTTCACACTAATGTACATTGTCACTTTACGTAAGTGAGCAAAGTTTCAATAAAATATCGTAAGTAATGAACAAGACATTGGACTTCATAAAACTTTAAACAAAATTTCTAAGATATCTAGAACTGTGTCCATCGGACATGGATGCCCCTACATACAGCGCCGTCCTCTAAAGAGCAAAAGGTTTTAGTACAGATCATCTTCACTTAAAGGATGATCATCTAAAAGTTTGAAGCAAATTGTATTTTGATAAGGGTGTGCATCTGAGCAACTTGAATCTATTCCTTCAAAAAGTGTATGAAGAGTTGAACACACCAAACTTCTTCACTATCATGGCCTCTTTTGTGAATTTAAGAAAGGGCCATCATTCTAGAAAAAACAGCCACAAAAAACTTAATTATTAGTCATCTTCACATCAAGGTCCTTCATCTGTGAAACTTTCAAGAGTGTTTGAGGAGTTGGACACGAGATTTTTTTCTATATTCTATACAGCAAAACTATCAAAGGGTCATAACTGTAAAAAGTAGTCACAGCAAAAATTCCTTCCTTTATGGTCTTCTGCACATTAAGCTTGTTCAAGTGAGAAAGTTTGAAGCAAATCAGGCTAATAGTGTCATAACAAAGTTTAAAGCAAATCAGGCTAATAGTGTCATAACAAAGTTTAAAGCAAATCAGGCTAATAGTGTCATAACAAAGTTTAAAGCAAATCAGGCTTATAGTGTGTGACGAGTTGGACACACAAAATTTTTCTCTACATTCTATCGAGCAAATCTATCAAAGGGTCATAACTGTAAAAAATAGTCACACCAAAAGGTTCTTCCTTATGGTCATCTGCACATCAAGCTTATTCATCGGTGAAAGTTTGAAGCAAGTCAAGCTAGTAGTGTGGGCAGAGTTGAATACTTTTCTCTATATTCTATATAGTAAACTATGGCACCTTAAAGGGGCAAAATGCCTCAATTTGAACAAAATCTGGAGAGGACCTTACAACGATCCTAAAGATCAAGTTTGATAAAGATCCATTTAGAAGTTCATGAGAACAAGCAGTAAACAAGAAGAAGTCATTTAATGGTTTTTCTATTTTCAGCTCTTGGAGCCACTTCAGGGCGTCAAGCTAAAATCTTTGAATACACTTGATAGAGGACCATGCAAGGATGCTACTGACCAAGTTTGGTGCAATTCTGGCCAGTCATTTCAGAGGAGATTTCATCTAAAGAAAAGTGTGGATGGATGGAAGATAGGCGGACAACAGACAGTGAGCAACCACAACAGCACACCCCAAGCACTTCATGCTCAGGTGAGCTAAAAATGTTCTTGCAAGTTCCTAAAGATATGAAACTACCATTTGTGCCAAGTTATATTAAAATCCCTGCATGAATGAAAAAGTTGTGGAACAGACAGGAAAAAAATTCTATTGACATTTGACCTCCAAGTGTGACCTTCACCTTAGAGATAGAGGTCTGGGTACTGAGCAAGATAAGTTCTTTTATTACAGAGAATTCTTGTGCCAAGTAATTTTGTAATCTTTCAATTGATGGCAGAGTTTTGGACCAAAAACGAAACAAACCCTGTTAATATCATGTTATCACCTTTGACTTCACAGGGTGACCTTGACCTAAAAGCTAGGGGTCTGAAAGGTGTTGATAATATATTGTCCTCTTATGATAAACATAATGTGTTTAGTAATATTAAAAGTCCTTGATGGATGTTTGAGCTACAGACCGGACAGGAACAAGTGAATGAAGTATTGCCATGCAATACAAAGTCCCTTACTGGAAGGCACCTAATTTTCTCTATTGTTATTTATAGTAACAACGAAGGGAAATTAATCCTGAAAAAGAAAAAAAAAATCTTTATAATATAAGTCCACACATAACTCTTTACCAGGTAGAGATAAGTCAAAATACACCAAATAATTGCATATAACATGCATGCATGAAGAAGAAATGCTCCGGACAAAGTCATTCTTAAATTTGACCTTTGACCTCTGTGTGACCTTGACCTCAGATCTAGGGACCTGGTTCTTGTGCAAGACAATCCCTCTCATGGTGGTGAACATTTGTGCCAAGTTACATCAAAATCCCTCCAGCATGAAGAAGAAATGCTCCGGACAAAGTCATTCTTGTATCTGACCATTGGCCTCTAAGTGTGATCCTGACCTTAGATCAAGGGACCTGGTTCTTGCGCATGACACTCCATCTCATGGTGGTGAACATTTGTGCCAAGTAATATTAAAATCCCTTTAACAATTGTTGAGTTACAGACTGGACAGGAAAAAAGCCCTTTTGGCCTTTGACTTCCAAGTGTGACCTTGACCTTTCAACTATGGGCCTGGGTTTTGCGCATGACATGTTGTCTCATCCAGGGGAATATTTGTGTCAAGTAATATTAAAATCCCTTGATGAATGACAGAGTTATGGACCGGACACGAAACAGACCCTGTTTATGCCATGTAAACATTGACCTCAAATTGTGACCTTAACCTTTGAGCTCGGGGTCTAGGTTTTGCGCATGACATGTCATCTCATCATGGGGCATATTTGTGCCAAGTAATATTAAAATCCCTTAATGAATGACAGAGTTATGGACTGGACACGAAACAGTCCCTATTTATGCCATGAAAACATTTGACAGCCAAGTGTGACCTTATTATGAGGTATATTTGTGCCAAGTAATATTAAAATACCTTCATGGATGGCAGTTATGGACTGGACAGGAAAAAAGCCCTGTTGACCTTTGTCCTCCAATTATGTGTGTGTTCGGGTGTAACGTCTTTTTCAACAATTTTTCAGTCATATACGTGACCTTGACCTTTGAGCAAGGGGTCTGGGTCTTGCGCATGACATGTTGTCTCATCATGGGGAACATTTGTGCCAAGTAATATTAAAATCCCTTCATGAATGACAGAGTTATGGACCAGACACGAAATTGCGGATGGACAGAAAAACGGATGGAAAAGCATTCCTATAGTCCCCGAAACTGGTTTTCAACCAGTAGGGGACTAAAAAAGCCATGCTGACTTCTGACCTTCAAATGTGACCTAAACCTCTGAGCCAGGGGTCCATGTTTTGTGCAAGTCACATCATCTCATTGTGGGGAACATTTGTGCCAAGTAATATAGAAGTCCTTTCATGGATGACATTGTTTTGGACCAGACAGGAAAGTGCAGACAGACAGAATGATGACAGATAGATAAAAAATCATAACCATATACTATAGTCCCTGAAACTTGTTTTCAACCAGAAGGGCACCAATACACAGTGTTTTGCATGAAATGAAAAATCTTACCCTCATATACAACAATTCTTTCCTTTCTTGTTCTCTTTGACATCTGGGCTTTCCTCCTAAAATTGAATAGACATCTACATCTAGTGCTTCAACAAAAACAGCATATATTCCTACATATTTTTTAACCATCACTGTCTAAAGTTGAAATAAGATACAATGTTGAACAGAAGATATTTTTTATCAATATCATAACACCCTGGAATGTAGACCATTTTGATGATGAATTATCAAACCTGTAAGACTTGCTCCTAACACCTACAACAGTAGTTACACATACAAATCTTCACACTCTGAACTTATTGCAAATAAAGTGCTAGAGAATTACAAAAACAGTAGAAGAAAAATGAAGGTACTTCAGAAAATCACAATCATAAAGAAGAAAGGTTATGGCAGAAACAAAAATACATCCTCAACTACAGAAAACAAAAAAGTACAAAAGCATTCATCAACCTGTATAAAATATAACCTTAAGCAGCACATGTGTCAGACAAATCACAGAAGGAATAGATAGTGCAAGTCCACTGCCAGAACCACTCACTACAACAATTTACCACACCAGATAAACTGAATAAACAAAACACCATACTAATGACAGTTTCTCTCTCAGTGGATACATGTGAAGATTGCCAAAATGCTATCAGTGATATAGCAGTATAATGTCACTGACTGAGACCAACTCATATATCATAAAACATGACAAAGCAGCAGAGGTTGAAACTGTCTTTATCATGGAGTGCAGCAGGGTTGCCAGGTAGGAAAGTGGAAGATCTGACGGGCAGAAATGTGGAAGTGTTGACTTGAGATGAAATGGCAGTTTATGATCAAAATCTTGTCGACATAATTATGGTGAACTATCTTCAAGTTAGAGGAGTGAAGGTGGAAAGTCACCATATGGGATTAGCTTAGTCAGATTGGACAATTGACAATTATTTGGTATACCTGGCATGCTTCAGAAAGTGCCAAACCATGAAGCCAAGGCAAAGCTGTAACTCCTAGACAGTGTTAAAATTCTTATGCTTTTCAGTTTATTGCTTCAAAATTAGTGAAACAGGAGGCCCAAATGGGCAAATCCCTCACCTAAAGAAAACCTTAACCATCTGACTTTGCATCTTACCAGGTTAAGTGAAAATCCTTTAAGCTGTTCATTAAAACAAAGGTGTTTTACAGTCTTTTTGCTATATTTTGCTGTCACTCACCAAAAACACATAACTCTAGTAGACCCAAAAGGGCCTAAGTGCCCCATTTTAAAAACATTGGCATAAGACAATGTTACAACCCAAGTTTGATGAAGATCCATCAAACCATTGATGAGAAGAAGTACTTTAAAGGTACAAAATGTATTTCTAATTTCAGCTCAAGTGGTCCCTACAAGGGGTCATCTATTTATTTGGGTTTTACGGCGCACCAACACAGTATATGTTATATAGCGCCAAACCTACAAATTTTGGTTCCACATCTCATTTACATCGAAATAAAAACATGAGGTATGGAATACAAGGGGCCAAGTGCCCCCAATTGAACAAACATGGTAAAAGATCTTGCAATGATGCTCCAGACAAGGTCTGATGAAGACCCAACCAGCACTTCATGAGAGGAAGGGTAGAGCTATAACACATTGGAAAGGCAGAGCTATAACTCAATGGACAATACAGCTGTAACTCATCAGAAAGGCAGAGCTATAACACATTTGAAAGGCTGAGCTATAACTCATCAGAAATGCAGAGCTATAACACATTTGAAAGGCAGAGCAGCTATAACACATCAGAAAGGTACAGCTATAACACAGCCATAACCCATCAGAAAGGCAGAGCTATAACGCATGTGAAAGGCAGAACTAGAACTCAATGGACAACAAAGCTATAACTCTTCAGAAAGGCAGAGCTATAACACATTGGAAAGGCTGAGCTATTACTCAATGGACAACAAAGCTATAACTCATCAGAAAGGCAGAGCTATAACACATTTGAACAGCTGAGCTATAACACAGTTATAACTCATCAGAAAGGCAGAGCTATAACTCATCAGAAAGGCAGAGCTATAACACATTTGAAAGGCAGAGCTATAACACATTTGAAAGGCTGAGCTATAACTCAATAGACAATAGAGCTATAATTCACCAAAAAAAAAACAACAGAGCTATAACACATTTGAACGTTTGGTGGAGGAAGACCACAGGTACCCCTTCGTGCAATACTTCATCACAAGAAGTTTCGGTCTGAAACATCATAGGCTGAAAACTGAAAATCAGTTTTTAACATTAAACGAATTTAAAAAGAGCAAACTGCGAACAAGAAAAATCTGATTCACAAAAAATCTTTAGTGAATAACCTTTAGCATAGAACAAAATCCACCTTATGTTGGCAATGGTGAGGTAGTTTCAAGTTTTTGGCAAGCAATGCACATGAACAAAATTACTCTTAACAGAGAAGTTTTAATATACTTACTCTTTAATGATTTTACTGGTTTCTGCCAACAACATCTTGCCTTTCTCAACAACCTGTTCACCGTTTTTTATGAAAACATGTAAAGATTTGCTGAAACCAAAGAAACGTTTTTTATTTTCACCCACAATCAATTAACACTGTTAATATTTGCTGAAATGGAATAATATTCTTTGTTTAACCGCCTTGATAGCCTAGTGGTAGAACGTCCGCTTCGAGTACAGGAGGTCATGGGTTCGATCCCTGGACGTGTCATACCAAAGACGTGAAAAATGGTACCAGTAGCTCCCTTGCTTGGCGCTCAGAATTAAAAGTAATCCATCAGGAATGAGGTGTCGAGAGTGATTAATATAAGTTGTAGAACTCCCTTCACAATCAACCTAAAATAATTTATGTATAAACAATTTATTCTTTGTACTTTTACACTGAACAGTCATTTAATGAAATCCATGGAATAAATATGAATTAACACTGCAAATGGATAATGCAATATAATCAAAACTAGAGCTGCTTTTGAGAAAAGCTCATGTCTCCCACAACTGCCTAGTCATCTAGATTGGCATTTCTTCTCTATTATGTATCTGAGTTAACCATGCACCAAGACCTGTATCACTTGCATCAGTATTTTTGGTAATTCAAGGGCCATAATGCTGAAGTGCCTGGGCCGATTTGGCTACTTATCGAACTTGGCCGAGGACTTACTGACAAACACATTTTGTTGCAGTTTGGTGAAGATCAGACTTAGAGCATGGACAAGATTTGTGACAGACTGACTGACAGACAGACAGACAGCCAGGAGTAAATCAATATGTCTCCCACCACAGTGGTGTTGAAGACATAATTAATTGTTGTTTTTATGCTGAACTAGAGCTGCTTTTGAGATAAGCGCATGTCTCCCACAACTGCCTAATCATCTGAATAGTAGTATATGAGTCAACCATGCAACAAAACCTCAACTGCCTTACCGGACTTTGAGTGCTTTGATTATTAAAAACAAGTTTCAAGGGCAATAATTCCAAAGTGCTTGGGTTGACTTGGCTGGTCATCTAACTTGGCCTAGGACATATTGGCAAACATATTTTGTTCAAGTTTGGTGGAGATCAGATGAGAAATATTCTACTTAGAGTGCGGACAAGCTTTGTGACAGACACACACACACACACAGGAGTAAATAAATATGTCTGTGTGGTGTGGGAGACATAATGAAACTTACAAGTGCTTACTGAAATAACTCAACTAGGTCACATGAAAATGACTGTTGACATTTCCTAAGAAAGGTATCACATTTAATGGATAAGCTCTGAATAAAAGCAGGAAAAAACTCACATGTTTTTTGTGTAATAACATTTTTAGAATCCTAAGAGATTGCTTTGTTGATGAGGGCACCAACATAATAATTATCTTGAGGGATTCTGCAGATGTAATAATAGATTTGCTTTCCATTTCAAACAAAGAAGATTAAAAATGTGATTTTAATATGCGATAAAGTCACTGTTTGTACATCACAATCATTACTGTATATATTTAAGGAACATTGTTGACATGTGGATTTTTCTTGTTGAAAAATGGCAAAGCGGAAGTACAAATCAGAATACAGAATCACAATGTCATTGAAATACCAGCAATTGCTAATGCTGTAGTGTATAGCGCCAGAGAGCAGGAGTACATTTTACATACACCGCATGCCCGTACTATTTCGGCAAGTACACAGCATGTACGCAGGAGGTCACTAGTACACTTCAAGTACGCAGCACAGACTCTGAAAATTTAAAGAGTACACTGCATGTACGCAGGAGGGACTTGTACAAGAAAATATTACACTGCATGTACACCGCAGATACTTTGAAATTTGTTCAGTACATTTCATATACGCGGGAAAGACTTGTACAATTTCTTTTGGCATTTATACTTAGTTTTTTTTTTATAAGTTAAAGTCTGAAGTAAACTTCATATACGCGGGAGGGACTTGTTCATTTTCTTTTGGTGTTTATACTTTGAATTCTTTTAGGTAAAAGTCTGAAGTACACTTCATGCAGGAAGGATTTGTACATTTTTTTTTTTTTGGAAGCAAGAACTTGATTTCCGAGTAAACTTTTATCTTAATAGCATAGAATAGTTCAGATTACCGGTATTCTGAACAATGAAAATTTGCCAAACTATTTGCAATGTTCATTTGTGAAGCTTACATCTTAGTGATTTCTGAGCTGCACCTTGCATGCAGTGTAAAAATATATTCTTTTTCATTTTGAATTAATCCTGGAGCTTTCTAACTTGGATAATTGAAAAGCCTTATTTGAACTTCGTTGCATTACATTTTGTAATACATGAAATAATTACCAAGATAATGCCTCAACAGTGCCCGAATGAGAAGAATTAATAGCTCTCACTGTTATTTGAATACTCTTAAGCAAAACACCATTCTATCATGTTTTATAAAGGCTTTAATGCTCATTATGTTAACTCATTAAGGCCTCACCAAATTAAAAAGTTGTTCACCGGATTTGCCGCTCGTATATTTTCAGAACATTTTTGGCTAATTGCGCTCGCCCCATTGGAAAAAAATCAATCCAAAATTTTTTGGTACGCTACTTTTTACAGACATAAAAAGGTATAAATGCTTATATAATTCCAGTCCTAGATTGTTCTCAGATGGATTTTAATCAAAATAAATACATACTACACACACTTCGTCTATAATAAATCATAACACTTATATTTAGTTGCATTAAAGTTGTTTCCCCTTGATGCAGTTACGCCATTTTCTTCAAATGTATACCAAATTACATGCTACAAAAATTGATTTATTTCATTGAAAAGTGGATGAAGAAAAGCATACTAATTTATTTGATAACATCAATCTACATTATTTTGGTAAGGGTAAATACTTATTGATGCATGTCACTTATCTTTTTTCTGTTTTTTTCTGTCCAAATGATCAGCATTTGCATACGAAACTTGTTGGGGTAAGGAATTTATATTATCACAGCAGTTTTGCCACAAGAGTACACAGTATGTATGCAGCAGGAGTACACAGCATGTACGCCGCAGGACTCGGGCCAGGAGTACACAGCATGTACGCCGCAGGAGTACACAGCATGTACGCCGCAGGAGTACACAGCATGTACGCCGCAGGGGTAGTACACCGCAGGCTCATTTGCATGTGAAAAGTGTATGTGCCGCGTACATGCTGCGTACTATTTCCCGCATACTAAATTCCTCCAGCGTACATCCTGTGTACTATGTAGTCCACAGCATGTACGCAGCAAGTAGTACGCGGCAGAGCTCATTTGCATGTCAAAAGTGTACTACAAACGTACTATCGGTGTATGCGCGGTGTATATCCTGCGTACTATTTAAAGCCCTTGATTTCAGTACACATCATGTACGCATCATATACGCTGTACGTACACAGCAAGAGTACGCAGCAGGCCTTTTTCTTCTGTAAGGGTAAGGATATTTTATTTTTACATATATATATATAGCATCAATATGGACCAAACCAATGTGTTTGAATGCCTGTGTGGTCACCTATAATCAATTATCTTTCGAATTAAGGCACAGATAAAGATTAAAGATTTAGTAAAATGGAATAAGTAACTCGCTTTCAATGACAACCTGCTTGAAACAAAATTCACTGTAACCTGACACATTCTTGTGGTCCCAGCATCTTCCTTAGATATTCTTTACCAGTTGAAACCAACAGTAATGGTATAATAATAATAATAATAATAATAATAATAATAAAGACTTTATTTAAAGAGGCAACACAGTCAGGTAACCCGATCTTCCCTGTCAGCCTCATCATATATACAATATTTACAACAGTGTAGACTTTCAAATTAACATAGCAATGAAATTATAGTTATGACAAAAAGTTATATAATGCAATAATTAATTTGAAATATATGCACACAGGCACTCACACACATAAACTCACACATGCGCACAACCATTTACAAAATGCACAATTATTACAGTAGAAAATGACACAGATATTTCTATAATTAATAAATGTGGAATTTGCCCTTGAAAACCATTTTTAGACCGGTGACCCTTTCCAGTATGCCAGGTATTTTCGTTTAAAACAACTTAAGTTTTCTGCAGTACGGACTTCAACAGGCAACTCATTCCATAGACTGGGACCTGAATAATCGAGACATTTCAAAAATATTTCTATGTTTGGCTTCGGCAAGTACAGATTTTGTTTTGAATCTAACGACCTTAAGTTAACTTTTTTGACTTGTGCTAGTATGTGAATTTTGTTCTGAAGTAGTCTGGGCATATGTCATTAAGTGATTTGTACACAATGATTGCTTTTTAGCTCACCTGTCACAAAGTGACAAGGTGAGCTTTTGTGATCGCGCGGTGTCCGTCGTCCGTGCGTCCGTAAACTTTTGCTTGTGACCACTCTAGAGGTCACATTTTTCATGGGATCTTTATGAAAGTTGGTCAGAATGTTCATCTTGATGATATCTAGGTCAAGTTCGAAACTGGGTCATGTGCCATCAAAAACTAGGTCAGTAGGTCTAAAAACAGAAAAACCTTGTGACCTCTCTAGAGGCCATATATTACATAAGATCTTTATGAAAATTGGTCAGAACGTTTTCCTTAATGATATCTAGGTCATGTTCGAAACTGGGTCACATGCCATCAAAAACTAGGTCAGTAGGTCAAATAATAGAAAAATCTTGTGACCTCTCTAAAGGCCATATTTTTCGTGGGATCTGTATGAAAGTTGGTCTGAATGTTCATCTTGATGATATCTAAATCAAGTTCGAAACTGGGTCAGGTGCAATCAAAAACTAGGTCAGTAGGTCTAAAAATAGAAAAACCTTGTGACCTCTCTAGATGCCATGTATTTCATGAGATCTTCATGAAAACTGGTCAGGATGTTCACCTTGATGATATCTAGGTCAAGTTCGAAAGTGGGTCACGTGCCTTCAAAAACTAGGTCAGTAGGTCAAATAATAGAAAAACCTTGTGACCTCTCTAGAGGCCATATTTTTCATGGGATCTGTATGAAAGTTGGTCTGAATGTTCATCTTGATGATATCTAGGTCAAATTCGAAAGTGGATCACGTGCCATCAAAAACTAGGTCAGTAGGTCAAATAATAGAAAAACCTTGTGACCTCTCTAAAGGCCAAATTTTTCATGGGATCTGTATGAAAATTGGTCTGAATGTTCACCTTGATAATATCTAGGTCAAGTTTGAAACAGGGTCATGTGCGGACAAAAACTAGGTCAGTAGGTCTAAAAATAGAAAAACCTTGTGACCTCTCTAGAGGCCATACTTATAAATGGATCTCCATAAAAATTGGTCAGAATGTTCACCTTGATGATATCTAGGTCAAGTTTGAAACTGGGTCACGTGCCTTAAAAAACTACGTCAGTAGGTCAAATAATAAAAAAACCTTGTGACCTCTCTAGAGGCCATACTTTTCATGGGATCTGTATGAAAGTTGGTCTGAATGTTCATCTTGATGATATCTAGGTCAAGTTTGAAACTGGGTCAACTGCAGTCAAAAACTAGGTCAGTAGGTCTAAAATTACTAAAATCTTTTGACCTCTCTAGAGGCCATATTTTTCAATGGATCTTCATGAAAATTGATCTGAATGTTTACCTTGATAATATCTAGGTCAGTTTCGAAACTGGGTCACGTGCGGTCAAAAACTAGGCCAGTAGGTATAAAAATAAAAAAACCTTGTGACCTCTCTAGAGGCCATATTTTTCATGAGATCTTCATGAAAATTAGTGAGAATGTTCACCTTGATGATATCTAGGTAAAGTTCAAAACAGCAGGGCCTCCGCTGTCGATCGCCAATGTCGCCACTTGCGATAATTTTAAAATTGGCGCTAATTTTGCGAACTGGCGAAAATAAGTGGCGCATAGTTTTTTTTCTCGCATTTGTTTTTCCGTAGGATATAGCCGGCCAAAATTGGTTCCGATACACGTGTTTACCTAGACGCTGGTAGTGAATAAAATCGATAACCAGTCTGGGCGGTGTTGACAATTCGATATTGAAGTTGGTTGACACTTGAGAAGATAATACGTAATAATGTGTGAACTGATGATTAACAGTAATCAAAACATCTGCCAGCTTGTATGTTTGACCTCTGCCGAGAATTCACCAAAATTAACGCCGATTACGGTGAACTTTATGTGTAGTCGAACTAATCCGACGTATACAGTTTGTTTTATATTGTGACAGTCAAACTGTGGCTGCAAAAGTCAGAAATTAAAAAGCAGCCACTCAGCTACAGTAAGCTTGTCTTCTTTATGTGTTGCGATTTTTTACAAAAGAAAAAAAAAAGATCGACATGTTTGTGGCATGCAGTTGTATGACTGACGAATTTTAAATAAGTACAAAAGATACATTTAATTTGTTAGTTTTTGCAAGATAATTTTGTAATTCCTCAGAAAAAAAATTTCATAAAAGATTTTAACGATGGATCCGAAAACAAAAACACATCGACCTCAATTTGTATCCTGGACCTGGTTAATTTCTTTGAAATGTTCAGAAGCTGGAAGATATCACTTGCTACCATGGCTTCTTAAAAATCATTAGACAAGTGTTCAACTCGACCTTTTAGAATAGAAAAAAATCCGAATTTTCCTTTCCGAAAATAAATGAGTCCTGAAAAATTGGTAATTCTGACCAAAGAGCTATAACAAGAGGGCCAAGATGGCCCTAGGTCGCTCACCTAAGAAACACACCATAACAGTGTAAAACATGTTTGACCTAGTGATTTCATGGAAACAAAATTAATATTCTGACCAATTTTCATTAAGATTGGACCAAAAAATTGGTCTCTTGTGATAAAACAAGCATTTTCTTAGATTATGATATGACCTAGTTTTCGACCCTAGATGACCCATGTTCAAACTCGACCTAGATTTTATCAAGGCAATCATTCTGACCAAAATTCATGAAGATCAATTTAAACATACAGCCTCTATCACATATACAAGTTTTTTCTTTGATTTGACCAAGTGACCTAGTTTTTGACCTCAGATGACCCATATTCAAATTCGATCTAGATTTCATTAAGGCAATCATCCTGACCAAATTTCATAAAAATCAATTGAAAAAAAACAGTCTCTATCGCATACACAAGATTTTTCTTTAATTTGACCTAGTGACCTAGTTTTTGACCTCAGATAACCCATATTCAAACTCGACCTAGATTTCATCAAGGCAATCACTCTGACCAAATTTCATGAAGATCAATTGAAAACTACATCCTCTATTGCATACACAATGTTTTTCTTCGATTTGACCTAGTGACCTAGTTTTTTACCCCAGATGACCCATTTTCGAACTCGGCCTAGATTTTATCAAGGTAATCATTCTGGCTAAATTTCATGAAGATCAGCTGAAAAATACAGCCTCTATCGCATACACAAGGTTTTTCCTTGATTTGATCTAGTGACCTAGTTTTTAATCCCAGATGACCCATTTTCAAACTCGGCCTAGATTTCATCAAGGTAATCATTCTGACCAAAATTCATGAAGATCAATTGAAAAATACCGCCTCTATCGCATACACAAGGTTTTTCTTTGATTTGATCTAGTGACCTAGTTTTTGACCCGAGATGACCCATTTTCGAACTCGGCCTAGATTTCATCAAAGCAATCATTCTGACCAATATTCATGAAGATCAATTGAAAAATACAGCCTCTATCGCATACACAAGGTTTTTCTTTGATTTGACCTAGTGACCTAGTTTTTGACCCGAGATGACCCATTTTTGAACTCGGCCTAGATTTTATCAAGGCTATCATTCTGACCAATATTCATGAAGAATAATTGAAAAATACAGCCTCTATCGCATACACAAGGTTTTTCTTTGATTTGACCTAGTGACCTAGTTTTTGACCCGAGATGACCCATTTTCAAACTCGGCCTAGATTTCATCAAGGCAATCATTCTGACCAATATTCATGAAGATCAATTGAAAAATACAGCCTCTATCGCATACACAAGGTTTTTCTTTGATTTGACCTAGTGACCTAGTTTTTGACCCGAGATGACCCATTTTCAAACTCGGCCTAGCCTTCATCAAGGTTATCATTCTGACCAATATTCATGAAGATTAGTTGAAAAATACAGCCTCTATCGCATACACAAGGTTTTTCTTTGATTTGACCTAGTGACCTAGTTTTTGACCCGAGATGACCCATTTTCGAACTCGGCCTAGATTTCATCAAGGTTATCATTCTGACCAATATTCATGAAGATTTATTGAAAAATACATCCTCTATTGCATACACAAACTAAATGTTGACAGACGACAGACAACGGACGCCGGACGCCGGACATTGAGCGATCAGAAAAACACTAATTGCCACATGTGCCTTTTAAAAATAAAAATTACTTCTACAATAAACTAATGCACCTTCAAAACTTGTTATTATTCCTAATGAAATTATTTACAATATTTTATTTCTCTATGCACACTATGACAGCCAACTAAGAGAAATAAAAGTGGCTCAGAACTTTGGCTCAAAAATGGCTCTAAAGTGGCTCCAACTTTTTCAAATTGGCGAAAAGGTTGGCAACAAGTATGAAAAACCCAGAGGAGGCCCTGAAACAGGGTCATGTACCTTCGAAAACTAGGTCAATAGGTCAAATAATAGAAAAACCTTGTGACCTCTGTAGAGACCATATTTTTCAATGGATCTTCATGAAAATTGGTCAGAATTTTTATCTTGATAATATCTAGGTCAAGTTCAAAACTGGGTCACATGAGCTCAAAAACTAGGACCCACTGAAAGTATGTTGGGACAAACATTCAGCCACTAATTGCCACATGTGCCTTTTACACTGAGGAACACAATAAAATATCCAGTAATAAATGTATTTTCGGACTCCTAACTTACTATGTCCAAGTCCCATTTCAGTGAAGAGTCTTTTCTCTGAAACTGTTGTTTAAACATCTGCCGATAAGGTTATTTTGTACACATCTTTGCTGAACCAAAATTAAGATTGTTTCAGCTTGTCATACAATATTGATGGAAATACACTTTATTTGATGTTAAACAGGATGCAAGCGATAATTACTTTTTTTTATTTCATCGCTTTTCGCTCGCATCAATAAATGATGATTTGCTCGCCCCAAATATTTTTGAAAAAGATCCGAAGAACAAGACATCAATTTGGTGTGGCCTAATAGCAGTCAAGGCTGTTTCACATGAATGATTGGCCCTAAATCCTGATTGATAGTTGTATAGCAGCCCATTTTCTTCTAGGTAGAATTTTAAACTGTTTGAGACATGTCTTTCAATAATTTTTGATAACACAGGCAGTACTGATATTGGTCTATAATTATTTTTATCACTTTTTGAGACTTTCTTGTAAATTGGTGTTATCTTTGCAATCTTAAATTGGTCAGGAAATATTTTGTTTGCAATACTTAGATTTAGTACTTTGGTAAGAGGCCTAGCTATAATCTTTGCTGACATTTTTAAAAATTTAGCATTTAATCCATCTAAGCCAGTGGACTTTTTTGAATCTAAATTGAGTAATTGAGTTTCAACAAATTTTCATGTAATTGGTGGTATGTCATATTCACTGCTAGAAGTGTTAGTTTGTTGATTACAGTTTACATTTTGATTTAAATTCTGTTCAACAGACTGAAATACATTTAGAAAGAAGTTGTTGAAAGTATTTGCTGTAGTTTCTGGATCAAGTATTGGACTTCCAGATTCGTCATTGATAAAATTGGTTTGGGACTTGGAAGAGTCTCCAGTTAGATCTTTTAGATTTTTCCACAGTAATTTCACATCTTTATTGTCATTTTTATTAATTGTATCCGTAAAGAAGGACTTTTTTGCCTGATATATCATATTTTTTACTTTTGTATGCCATTCTTTGTATCTGCTTTTATTACCTATGCATTTAAAATGATCTCTTTGTTTGATGGTTAATTCAATTTCCTTAGTATACCAGTTAGGTTGATTAGAGTGTTTGACACGTTTCTTTTTTGTTGGGGCATGGTAGTCCAGTGTCTTTAGACATATTGTAAATCAATAGGGTCACACATTACACCGGAATCCACCTAAAAACCGGAATACACTTTGCATAACCGGAATACACCTGTATTTTTTAATTTAAAGGTATTTTTGAAGTGTTTATGATATAATTCAATCATATTTATCATAAATAATTCACATACCAAAGGAAAATAAAATACGTTCACGCAAAATGATTTTATACGGATTGAAATTCGGCGACCGCGCCGGAAATTTCCATAACCGAAATACACCCGTATTTTATTAATAAATGGTATTTTGTAGTGTTTTTTTTTTTCAGAAATCATTCGTGTTTAATATAAATAATAAGTTTACAAAAGGAAAATAAAATACTTAACACAAAACGATTTATACAAGATTGAAATTTGGCGACCGCTTGGGAAATTACCATAACCGAAATACACCCGTATTTCTTCAACAAATGGTATTTTTGAAGTGGTTTATGACTGAATTCAAACATATTTATCATAAATAATTAATTTTCGAAAGGATATTAAAATGCTTTTGCGCATTACGTCTTGTACACGATTGAAAATCGGCGTGCGCACTGAAAATTTGCGCATTCGTGGATGAATTTCCATGTCCTAAAATTCTGTAATATACACCCGTATTTCTTTAATCAATCGTATTTTTAGGGTTTATGACAGAATTAAATCATATCTAAAATGAAAAATTAATTTACAAAAGCAAATTAACACGCGCAAAACGTTTTTTATACGAGGTTGAAAATTTCTTGAGCGCACGGGAAATTTGCGCATTCTTTGATGAACCACAATCGCCATAATTTTCTTAGCTTTCAACTTAGGTAGGTAAATTTCAAGTTTCAATTTTTTAGTTCAAATTATTTTAAAATATCTTTTTATATGCTAATATGATATTCCTTTATGACATATTTCAGGAAACAGATGAATTATTTTACCGCCATGAATGAAGAAATAATGATACTTGTATAAATTCTGAGTTGTTAAAATCATCGTTTTTTTCCTCTCTCTTTCAGACCACTCTTTATTTACTGAACTTTAATAATAACTATACTTTCAAATCGTAAGTACCTTATAATTGTTAATAATGAACAGGCATGTTATTCGAGTGTCACCTGTCAATCAACAAGTTGAGCATGTTGAGTGGACACTGATTGCTATAGTATCAATCAAATATTTAAAGAAAGTTAAGGATTTTTTTAAACGGCTTTTCGTTGTCAAAATAATCTGCCGTCGAGTAAATATGCTTCATTCAATAATATGATATATTCACCATAGACAAAAATTTGGTGACAGTTTGTTACACGCCTGGAAAATCATACCAAGGGCAATATGCATTAATATATAAATGTGCCTTCTATGGTGTATCTGGAATGTCAACTCGTAAAAAATTTAGGCCAATGTATGATTAAATCTACAATTCATCGCTGTTTTAGTAAAACATTGAATAAGTGTTGATACATTTAAGTATATATGTATATGGCTATATAAGCTTTTCGTGTGCAAAAATAAAAAATATAACTGAATGTTCCTGTTTTTCTTCAATTTTTCAATTTGCAATAATATCGACAATTAAATGAAATTAAATAAAAGCTTATCATATTTAACTGCATTTTCCCTCGTTAGACATTATTTGTCACATGTCACTTGTGTGTGCTTTCAAATATACTGATTAATTGATTATCAATAGGTGTGATAATCCAATCAAACTCTATCGGGACTAATCAGAGACATGTGTTTGTTACGCCGCATACATTTAAAAGTTGTTAATTGTGCTATGGCAATGAACGCAGTAAACGTTTGTATATTTATATATTAAACATGATATAATTCTTTTGAAAACTGATTTTTCAAAATATATTTTCTTCTTAAACATTTTAAATTATCAGATTAATTCTGAGGAAATAATTCAATTAGTTCCAATAATAAACATATGGTCGGTCCTTTCCGATCAGCGCGGTTTATGCGCTGACATATGTTTTGTGTATAATTCATTTAAAAATCGAATATTGATATTGTTTTCTCATTTCTTTTCTTTTTTATTTGTTATACGAAATCTGAAGAAATAATTAAATAATTTCCAATAATAAACACGTGACATGCCCCTTCCGATCATGTTATGCCCTTTCCGATCAGGCGGTTTATGCCACTCGTATTTTGTCTATAATTCATTTTAAAATCGAAAATTGCTATTTTATAATTCCTAATTTATTTTCTGTGTTATTTGTTAAATGAAATATGAAGAAACAATTAATAATTTCAAATAATAAACATATGACAGGCCCTTTCCGATCATGTTAAGGCCTTTCCGATCAGCGCGGTTATGTCATGACCCGTATTTGTCTATAATTCATTTATAAATTGAATATTGATATTTTGTTTATCATAAATTATTTCTTTGTTTCATTTTTTAAATAAAATGTGAAGAAACTATTAAATAATTTCCAATAATCAACATTCCGGTATCTAGTCACAGCGACGTAAGCGTGCAACATTTCCGTAAGCTCGCCGAATTTCAATCTCGTATAAAATCATTTTGCGTTAATTAAAGTATTTTATTTTCCTTTTGTAAACTTATTTTATATTATACTCAAATGTTTTCTGCATTAGCCCCTACAAAAATACCATTTATTATTGAAATACGGGTATATTTCGGTTATGGAAATTTCCGGCGCAGACGCCGAACTTCAATCTCGTATAAAATTATTTTGCGTTAACGTATTTTATTTTCCTTTCGTATATTAATTATTTATGATAAATATGATTGAATTATATCAAAAACACTTCAAAAATACCTTTTAATTAAAAAATACAGGTGTATTCCGGCTATGCAAAGTGTATTCCGGTGTATTCCGGTTTTTAGGTGGATTCCAGTTTAATGTGTGACCGAATCAATAGACAGGGGTAGGGAATTTCTGAAAACTCAGTGAGACATCCAACTTCACTGCAATTCGCCCTACCCCACCCACCATATTTATACATACTAATTTGAAATGCAACAGACAAAAGAAATTAATAAGTCATGCAAATGATTTACCATCATACAATGAAAATGGTCAATCTGCATTACATTATGATCTTTTCAATTGTGTTTTGCTGCAGCTAGCTCCTACATTCTGTCAACTGTATAGTGTATTGTCTCCTCTGTGCCCTGTGCCATATCAAGGTTTAGAAACATTTGAAAATCATAAATATATTTCAAAAGAAAGTTTTGACAAATCAAGTCATTATCAAAATTATCTAAGTTTGTTGAGCCCCATGTGATGTATATAAACTCAAATGTAGACAATTGATCCAAATCAAAAGCAGTCTGTCCCAATAAAAAGCAGTTAATACAATGAAGTCAACTAGCTGCAGGCATTAAACACTGTAGCGAATAAGATATATCCATGCAAAAATTTAATTTGCAATTTCCAAATTCAGAAAGGGGCATAACTTTGCAAATATGCAATTCAGAGTTATGGGTCATACACTTTCAGCATATTTTATCCATCTCAGCATTTCAATGTTGTAACTGAAGAACACCATATTGTACTCTCTGAAAAACTTAAACCAAAATTTCAAAGTTGCATTTATAACAGTTGAAATACTGCAGATAGAGTTAAATGCTCACAATGCCTTTGTAACTAACGTGGCTTCTAAATGCTTTGTAACATAAAATTTATTAATTTCTTGTTAAATTCTATTTTCGATATTTGTTTTCTATAATATTTGTCAAGAGTTTGATTATTGACTGATATGGTAGGAAGTTTTATTGAATCAACTGTGTTTGATTACCTCCCTTTAACGCTCTAACTGTATAAGTTCATGTGTAGTATTGAAAGTAGTGCTTGTCTAACTATGTAATTATGCAAAACATCTATTTGGACAGCTGTTTCATCGGTTTTTAACATAAAATTTAAAGCCTTATGGAACTTTAAACATCTTGTCACATAAATATGCACTGTCACGATGAGCAAGTATACCAAGTTTCAATTGAATACCTGAAAGCGAAAGGCAATGTTGTTGTTGTGTTTATTATGTCTGCTTGCATTTTTTAAATCATTTAAAGAAAAGAAAGAATTTTCAAAATCGGACTAAACATGAGAAACTTATGTGTGTTTAAAGGCATACAGACACTAAATAGCCTGAGCACCTTTGAAAAAATGGTAGTCGCATAATGGCGGATTCAAATAGTTCTCAGTTTTTTTTGCTGTAAGAAGGATTTTTCCTTGAAATCATTGCTATATATTGGTTGAAATCATATTGCACGCCTATACTTGATATACTGGTAGCATTTGCATGTTGAAACAAGAGTGCCAGAATGTCACAATATACGCCCGTCACAGCAAATTTCTTTACTCTAGCACCTGTTTTCCAAATGGAATTTTTAATTTTGTGGTTGTTTAGTAATCATTGTAAGTCTTTTGTTTTTCTAAGTCCACAAAAAAACTCTTACCCGGGAGAGATACCTTAAAATACACCTAAAATTTGAAAGTAACATCTATGTTGTACCACAGAAAGTGGTCTTGTTTTTTCCCTACGGTCAATTATAAAAAAGTTACTATATAAGTTATTTATAGTAACAACTAAGGGAAGGTAATCTTAAAAAAAAAAAAAAAAAAAATCAAAAAAAAAATTGTAAGTCCACACAAAAATCTTTACCAGGTAGAGATTGGTCAAAATACACCTCATAATTGGATGTAGCATGCATGTTGTACTACAGAAAAGTGGTCTCGATTTTTCCCTACGACTAGTAATGAAAAAGTTACAATATAAGCTATTTATAGTAACAACAAAGGGAAGTATTCTAAAGAAGGGAACTGCGCATGACACTTCATCTCATGATGGTGTTTTAATTGTGCCAAGTTACCCTCAAAATCCCTCTATGCATGAAGAAGAAATGCTTCGGACAGTCATTCTTGTATCTGACCTTTGGCCTCTAAGTGTGACCTTGGGCCTTAGACCTAGGGACCTGGTTCTTGCGCATGACACTCCGTCTTGTGGTGGTGAACATTTGTGCCAAGTTATATCAAAATCCCTCCATGCATGAAGAAGAAATGCTCCGGACAAAGTTTTCATTCTGTATCCTTTGACCTCTAAGTGTGACCTTGACCTTAGACCTAGGGACCTGGTTCTTGCGCATGACACTCCGTCTCATGATGATGAACAATTGTGCCCAAATTTCATCAAAATCCCTCTATGCATGAAGAAGATATGCTCCGGACAAAGTTTTCATTCTTGTATCCTTTGACTCTAAGTGTGACCTTGACCTTAGACCTAGGGACCTGGTTCTTGCGCATGACACTCCGTCTCTGATGATAAACAATTGTGCCAACTTTCATCAAAATCCCTCTATGCATGAAGAAGATATGCTCCGGACAAAGTCATACTTGAATTTGACCTTTGACCTCTAAGTGTGACCTTGACCTTAGACCTAGGAACCTGGTTCTTGCGCATGACACTCCGTCTCATGATGGTGAACAACTGTGCCAAGTTTCATCAAAATCCCTCCATGCATGTAGAAGATATGCTCCGGACAAGGTCTGTGGACGCCGCCCCCCGCCCCCCCCCCCCCCCGCCAACCCCCCCATCCGCCCGCCAGGGGCGTTCCCATAATACGTCCCGTTTTTCAAACGGGCGTATAAAAAGACTCCAAACTGATTTAACATGTGAAATTTATTCATACACCCCTACCCTAAATTGTGATTGTCATTTCAGTGTAAAAATTACGGTGTGTCCGTTTGACCAGAAATATTTTTCTTGCATCAAACATGACCCCTACTTTTCTTTGGATATTTTTACAGTATAAATGTTGCTCTACAAGAAAATGTAAGTTAAAGAAATTTAAAATGGGTCTAGGTGTGTATTGCAGCATTGTGAAAACTTGTCATTTTATATAGAATATATAGTGGTGGCTATTTAGTGTGTTATAACCTATAAGAATTGTCACCCGGTAGAATTACTAAAATTTTCTGTCGTCTGCCAAATAAAAAAAAATTTGTAAACATGGCACATCAACCCAGATAATTGATTTTTGAAAGAATTAAGCAAAAAATAAATGATAATTCTATACCGGTGGGGGAAAAAGGGTGTCGGAAATGGCTTGGTTGTACGACAGTGAATAAAAATCCTAGCTATGGAAAAATAACCACACAACTGCCTGGAGAAACTGTCAGAAAACAATATTATGTGCACAGACTTATGTGTCAGGCCACTAGAAATATTTTAAAAATTCCCGAAGGCTTACACGTGTCGCATATATGCCACTTTCTCTGTGTGTGAACCCGGAACATTTGAGCACTGAACCCCAATTCATAAATAATGAAAGGCAGAAATGTGGGGACCAATGCTCAGGCCATAAGTTTAGGGAGTTTTCTTTCAAGGACTGTATTCTATGGTATACAGTAGTTTACTATTTTTGTATAATATTTTTGATAAATATAGCACTATTATATACACAACTTATACAAGGCTTATTTACATTTGTGCGGTTAATATAACTTGTTATATGTGTGCAGTGCCGGCTCAGCTGGCCACAAGACAGCACAATAATTTTACTTATAACCATCTTTATTTCATCCTAATATCACACTCTATGCATAAGCATGATCTTTGAGGTGTGGGGTGCTAGAAAAGTCAGGCTTGGGGTCAGTGAGACCCTTTGAATAGTGTAAATCTGTATGTAATTTGTACCTATACTGGCGTGATGCAAAACGACTGCGTCTTGCTCGCGATATGTACCTAGTAGTTTTACGCAACTTGTCGTAGTACTCTGTTCTTAAAAGGTGTCTGATAACAGAAGAGCCATGTGACAGTTTTACACCATTTACTCTAGCTTTAAGGGTAACAGTGTCAGCAAGCCCATGATTTAGTCTTAGAATCTGGCCATGGATACGGCCATGGCAGTTGCGGAGAAATGTAACATTTTTGGGCAAGCATGCATTATAGGATCTGTTCGCTGCTTCACATTTCTGTGTAGATGTTAACAATTTAGTTTTTTCTATGCTTTCTGGACCAAGGAGAATTTCAATACATTTCCTGAGTAAAGTCTCATCATCATCAGTCATTTTAAGCCTGACATTGTCTGGCATATAGTTTTTTTGCTTTTCTGTAGTTGCCAGAACAAACCAGCTGTATTTAGAACATGGGGTACCACAGTAAACTTTGAAACATAGTACTATTGCTGAAATTATATTAGGCATTTTTGTGTTTTATTACTTTCAAATTGCTTTTGTACTTCTTATGTGCAGTTGATAGCTCTGAAACACACCTAGATTTAATAGATAGAGCAAATTTGTTTTTTAGATTAGACTTCTGTTTACCACGGAACATTTTGTCACTAAATGGTGCCCAGTTAATTTGCCTTTTTAGAGAATTTGCTAGGTGCCTCACATCTTTCAAGTGCACAGTTTTAGTTCCTTGACCTTTGTCTACACCAGAATGACCTTTAGAATCTCCATCACCTGTGTAGTGTGAAATCTGAAGATCTTTAGTAATATCCTTAGATACCATTTCATTCCATTTGGCTTCATCACCAATGGATTGGGCCTCATCTAAATTTTGCTGTACAGTGGCCTGGATGATTGGGGCACTTTACATTTTTATACCCTTGATTTCTTAACTTAGAAGCAGCTGTACATGCTTTAACACCAACAAATGCACCAGTAATTGACTTTCTATGTGTATTATTTTCACAAATAGTTGTTGCGACAATGGTGCCAGCTTGAAAGGGCATACTTTCGGAGTTAAACAAGGGGTTATTGTAGCAGGAGTCCCCTTCGGTTAAGACTTCTGAGCTATTTGAATTACCACATTTGCATTTTCCTGTTTAAGTGACTGTCTTACTTCATGCATATTCTGTTTGTTAAGGGTTTCAATGTTTTCACCAACTTTATTTGACATCTTTGCATACCAGTAACACAGGGTGGAATTATCTCAGCATGGGCCAGTAATCTAGCTGCACCTGTATTACCTATTGGGGTTGTCATTACACCTAACTGGAAGCCAACATTGATTTTAGCAGCTTTTCTACCCCTTCCTTGTTTTTCAACCTCATCATAAGCTTATAATATTTACTAATATAGCTACATTTTGAGCATTTAAGCCGCTCTTCCCAAGCTAATCCCCATTTACGAGAAGATTCAGCATCAAAATTCAGATTGCCATCACATATTTTTTTCACCAGTGCAATGCCTTTTTATTTCAGAGTTAAACATTTCCTGTAGCAGCTTAGGACAGTACAGTTTGTGAGTTAACAGATCAGGGTGAGCCTCAGTGTTTCCTGGTGTACTGGTACTCATCCGCCAACTTAGGACAGCTGTTTAGTGATCGCAGAGGTGCGACACCCGTTTTCAGAGCCATTTACATCATTTAGTGTAAGTAAACCTTCGTTATCATTAACCCTTGACTCAAAAGTTTCTTTGTAAGTCTAACATACTTTTTTGCAGTAACACTTTGTCTGACTAAGTAAAGAAATGTTAGTTTTACCTTCATGATTTACCCCCTTTTTAAATCCGACAAGTCTGTTATGACTTTTACGGGAAAATTTCCGTGGCATCTCACTTGAAGAGCGGCTTATTTCTTACAAAATGATTATTTACACTAAACCTTTTTTTTCTATTTTATTTTCTAAATTATATGTGTTAGTAACAAGGCATGCAGAAACTTAACTAACATTTCAGGAGGATTCCTGTGTCTGACAGTACTGAACCTGAGGAATTTCACACATTTTTGAGCAGAGACCAGGTGTGCAGTATCAACACCTTTTTAGTTACATTTCGACATGAATTGTTGGAGAGAACTTGAATACCATGGCCATGAGATATGACTTTAGCTATAGAATGCAAAAATATGCAGTATTGTTGCATTTGTGATGAAAAGAAAGACAATTTTCCCATTTTTTACTGAAAAATAAGCTTTTTTTTAACGAAAAAAAATTCACTAAACACTAATTTTGTTCTATATTTTATCACAGTTGCATAATTATAAGTTTTTTTCAGTGTGGTTGTCTATTCCGCACTTGCTGGTGGTATATTTGATGTAATATCTTACGGGTTTTTTGAAAAAACAGCGTTTAATGACTATATGTGATTCAGCCAAATTTAACGGCTTAAACCGCAGTCTTTGGACAAAATGATGGCTGTACCAGTGTGCTAAATTAACTTTTTAACACCGTAGCCAATGGGGCTACGGACTTCCAATTTTTTGTAGCCCGACAGAATTTTTTGTAGCCCCACTAATTTTTTGCTCAAGAACGAACAAGACTTTCATTTTAAGCAATATTTTTAAAATTTCTTTCAATATACTGCTGTAGGTTGGTGAATATTGATATATTTCAGAAATTTGTAGAGTTTTTCAGAATTGATTTCGAAATCTGAAACAGTGTTCACATAGTTGTGCAGAAAGTCAAAGACACCAAGTCATGAAAAGAGATCTAAACAGCTTTGTAGACAAAGCTTGGCAGTAGACTGACCAGGGGTCTTGCTAGCCCCATTATTGTTTTGGGAGAAGTCAATTCTTCCTCCAACTGATTTAAGGAGAAGTCGAGAGACTTTAGGGAGAAGTTGGAAGACTCCATTAATTTTTATATTTCTACCTCGACGCTGTGAACTGATTCAATGACCATTCATTTTCTTGGTTACATCAATTTTACCATACACAGTGATTATTGTTTCAATACAAAATTCTAAGAAAAAAATGTTTTCTGCTCAAGTCAGTGCTGTATCTAACACGCTGATTTTTTTTTTGCTATATCGTGTAATATATGAATGCAGGATGAAAAGGGGTTTATCATTTATACTGAGTCACCTCTTGTGTGAACAGTTTTTCATTCGAATAAAACTGCAACTAAACTGTGATATACATACCAGTATTCAAATCAATTCATCCATCAAAGTTAGTTTTACAAAGTTAATACTTTACATATCGTTCTTTTACCATGGATACCAAATAATTGTGTCTATTATTCCAATTAATCGGACAATTTCTTTAGAAAACGACTCGCACGTGTTGACAATTAAATGCTAAGTGTCAAAGACGTAACCGCGGCGCTGATTGGCCTATTACAATTGCCTCTGGTGAAACCGATATCACACTTCTCACGAAAATCTCACAAGTACCTGAAGTAGGCGGAGCTTAAATTATGCTATCGGTGAGTGTGTATGTGTATTCGACGCACATTATGACATGGTGCAAATTGTCAAAAGATTAGCGAGTCCGCATCCAAAAAAAATTCGGGCAACTTGAATTCGCTTTGAGATTGGATTTTAGCGAAGTTTGAAGCTTCAAAGCAGCTATTTTGCTCCCTCGTTTGCAATGATCTTTTTGGTAAATTTATTCCTCAGAAATTTTTCATAGCCCGACGGGCTATGGTCTGCCGATTTTCTGTCGCCCGAGCCGATTTTTCGTAGCCATTGGCGATCAGGCTACCGTTAATGTCGCACACTGCTGTACAAAAATAGTGATTTTGAGAAAACTACTGGTTTGTTTGGGCTGAAACTTGTTTTATAAGCTGAATATAGATGAAACTTCACATAGAGAGCAAAAAAGCTGAAAAAAAAAAAATTCATATTTCCTTATAGGCATACAGACACTAAATAGCCTGAGCACCTTTGAAAAAATGGTAGTCGCATAATGGCGGATTCAAATAGTTCTCAGTTTTTTTTGCTGTAAGAAGGATTTTTCCTTGAAATCATTGCTATATATTGGTTGAAATCATATTGCATGCCTATACTTGATATACTGGTAGCATTTGCATGTTGAAAAAAGACTCCAAACTGATTTAATATGTAAAATTTATTCATACACCCCTACCCTAAATTGTGATTGTCATTTCAGTGTAAAAATTACGGTGTGTCCGTTTGACCAGAAATATTTTTCTTGCATCAAACATGACCCCTACTTTTCTTTGGATATTTTTACAGTATAAATGTTATTCTACAAGAAAATGTAAGTTAAAGAAATTTAAAATGGGTCTAGGTGTGTATTGCAGCATTGTGAAAACTTGTCATTTTATATAGAATATATAGTGGTGGCTATTTAGTGTGTTATAACCTAAATATTTGATCTAAATGGTGGCCATTTTGTTTCCATGTCATTGGCAACAAAAACAAAATGGCTGATTCAATAAATTTCTAGACACATATTTGAACTGTATTGACTTATTTCTGTAAACTAGTTTCTCAACTTTTTCCAGCTTACACTAAAAACATATGAAGTTAATCTATTTAAAAGGTTACTTGCTATATAAAAGATTCATCAGTGTGTAAATGATGTCATAAACACACTAAAATGGCTGCCTCTTTGATCAGCCATTTTCTTAAATTTCAAACTGCCATATCTTTTTCAATAGAGGTCCCATTTTAAAGAAATTTTCAGCGTAATGAAAGTCTTGCTAATGGCCTTCAAATGAATTAACTTATTGTGAGGCAATCCTTGCCCTTTAAGTAATGAATAAGATATTAGCTTCATGAAAATATTTAATCAATGCGGACACTGACACAGGGGCAAGTTCAATAGCCATCCTTATTCTTTGAAAATTAAAGATAAAAATCAGTCTCAAAAAGAATAGGTATCAGGAATTGTTTTTGTAAGAAATATCAGAAAAGTGTCTTCTAGGAATAAAGACTGACCTATTTACTTCATTAACCATTTAATCTATTAGTTTTAAAGTGTGCAAAAATACGCATAAAAGGATAACCTGATAACTTGATGGAGCTCATGTGTAACTTGGATCATTTCTTTCATCTCTTCTTGTGTAACTAAATCTGAGAACTGAAGTTGAAAATCATGGCAATTCAGACAATAAACAATGTGAAAGATGTGGTTGTTTAATAAACAAATTGAAAGAAAACCTGAAACACCAGAACAATCTTTAATTATTTAAAACAACATAAATCTCAAAAACACAATTACCATGGTGGATGTGTCCTTAGCTCTGAAATCAGGACAGCTCTATGCAACTAAAATATGCTTGAAGAGAAATATTATACAATTATTAAATGACTTGCTGGTCAACAGTCAATACTATTGCCCTAGGTATGAAGGACCATGGGTCAATGCTTTTAACTACTGACCAGCAATCAATTCAATAAGTGTTATACTGCATGAAATCAGAAATAAGTTTTCATTTTTTTCTTCAAATTTTGACTTAAGCAAAATTTAATGTTGAACAATAGATTGGTTAATAGTTAAAACTAAAGACAGATGCTTAATATATATGGAGCCCATGCCTATGTTATACATACCATATTAAGGTGGTGATCAAACCAGAACATCACCTCTGTCAAATATTGCTTCTTGACAAGAGCCTTTTCCTCAAATGTATCCATAAGATCAATTACATAGTTCCTCTCCTGCATCTAAATATGTATAAAGTATGTTCAAGTAATATAAATAATACAAGAGGGCTATCATGGCCCTAAGTGGTTCACCTGATCTAATAAACCTGAAAAAGAATGATTATCCTTAAAGCTATCCAAGTTTGGCAAAAGTCCACGTTTCTTTTTAATTTCATTTCTAGCTCTGATGTATAAGTGCTGTAAAGACCATACATGAGAGATGTTTCTGACCAAGTTGTGTGATGGTCATTCAAGTAGGCTTTTTATTTCTTTTCTATCTACATGTAAAACAAAAACCCCTGTCATAACCCAAAATCTGACACCAAAGATCCAGACTGCACAAACATTGCAGCAAAGCACTAAGTCTGACTCATGCAACATTTAAAACAAAGTATCATCCTTTCACTTTTGGAGAACATTAGAATTTGTCTTTTCTGTATGTCTTCTTTATGTTACTCTTCAAAAATAAGACGAGTCTGTAAAATACTGACACCCAGGGTATGATGGCTTGTCCTATATTCAGAGGGAAGGGGAAAACAACCTCCTATGGCAGCTCAAAACATGGTCTCCAGGGCCTAGATTAATCAACGAAACAAGGAACCAATCGCTAATGCTACACTGTTACTTTGTACAAGGCAGTCTGAAAGACAGCTATAACACATGCCGCTGTTATGGATAGTGAAAGGGTTGATGGTATTGGGTATTGATGTTGTTAAGTATATTTTATAGTCCATGTATGATGACATCAATGACTTTGTTCCAAGCGATATGCAGCCAAGTGATTAAAATCCTTTAAGGGGTTTAGAAGATAGAGCAGACAAAAATGGAAGGCTCAAACCTTTGACCTAGAGTTTTGACCTTGACCTTGAGCTGACATGGCTGACTCTTGAGTTCTGCAGGGTTGTCAATAAGAACCGGCCGTCGGCCGAAATGGACGGTTCAAATGGCATTAGGGCCGGTTCAAATTTGCAAAAAAAAAAAAAAAAAAAAAAAAAATCGGGCCTAAAAACCTTAACCCGCCGACCATAGTAGTTTTAAAGTTTTTTTCACGATTCTGTCACGAAAATATAATTTGTATAAAGAACTCTCCATCCAGTCTAAAAATCGATAGTATACCCGCGGTAGTTTCCGTTCATAATTAATACACAGCGTGTCATCACAGGCGATGTTCATTGAATCTTAATTGCCGAGGTGTATTTCATACACTGCCACATGCCTGTCAATCTTTGACTTGAGTTAAAACAGGCGATAAACCAATGACAGCTTTGGATGTAGAACGCGTGACGTGTTTTATCGGCAAAACTATTTAAGCTCCGCCTTTACAAATGATGATATACTTACGTCATAACTGACGAAATCCAAGCTAACGTCAAAGCGATGAAAATCATGTTTCACAGACTGAATTAATATTAGAGATATACATGAAAAAATATTCATCAGTTATCGTAGTGTCAGAGTTATATTTTGTAACAAAAACTTCGGAAGAAAGAGTGATGGGACATCTGCGATAATTTCCAAGAATTTTGAAATCATGAGTGACGGTCCCGATTTTAAAGAAAAGACAACAAAAAACAAAACAAAGAAATTATCCACAAGCACCTTTATATTTAATAATTCAACATCGCTTATAACGTAATCTTTAAACAACAATATTCGATATCAATACACCTAAATACCCCTTTGAGTGCTCTTTAAAACAAAACCAGCTGATGGCTTTTATATGTGTTTACAACGTGTGACAGATATTTTAAAAAATTTCTATAAAAAATAATTAATCACAATCAAAATAAATCAGATAAATATTTTGTCTTTTACTTTATTCCAAAGACAATAAAAATAAATACTTCATTGCATTTCAGTAGTTTTTGAGAAATCGAAAATGTAACATTATTAGTCGCGGTTTCAGCCGGACCGATTTATGATAAATATTTCACATTAAATCATTATAAATAAGAAGGAAATGTCAAGGTTAATTTTTTTATCAGAACTGTCAAATCTGAAAAACTGTCTTTGACACCAACAAATTTTGACAGAAAACTCATCCTTAAATGTTAAGGTTTTGGTCATGACTTACGAAAGTGAAACAGAAGCTGATTTTGAATCAGAACAAAATACGCTGCTAGGGGAGTATTTGCGGAAAAACAGAATAGTGGTGGATGATAATCAAACAGTTAAATTTTCTATCCCTAAACACTGACAATGATTTTGTCCTGATGGGCCAAAATTGTAGACAAGAACCATGATGGTTCCTGAATCGTCTCACACTTGATATATAACAAAAACAAAATACTGGAAAGAAAAAAAAAACCCAAAAAAAATTATTCAAGAAGAACCAATGTAAACATATGGTCCTCTGAGAGAGTTCCCAAGGACATTTCTATAATTTGACCTATTGCCAGTTGTCCCAAAGGAACGAGACCTGTATTTTCAACATTACCTAGAATCACGTGAACATCTCCACTAATTTTACAAGAAATGATCTCATGAAAAATATGGCCTCAGAGAGGTCAACAGAGTTATTCTATTTTTATACCTACTTGCCTAGTTTTTTGACCGCACTGAGACCCTGTTTTCGAAACATGACCTAGAATCAACAAGGTGGAACATTCATATCAAATTTCACATGAAGTATGCCATTTGAAAAAATATGGGCCTCTAGAGAGGTCAAAAGAATTTTAATAATTTTAGACCTACTGACACTAGATTATTTTGACACGCAGTTACCCAAGTTTCAAACCAACCAAGATATCATCAAGATAACATACAGACGAAGCTTTACATACAGATCCCATGAAAAAATATGGCCTCGAGAGAGGTCACAAGGTTTTTTATTATAAGACCTACTGACCTTAGTTTTTTAAGCACGTGACCCAGTATCAGTCTTGACACTAAATATCATCAAGGAGAACATTCTGACCAATATTTCCATGAAGATCCATTTCATAGGGTTATGGACCTCTATAAAGGACACAAGGTTAATCTATTTCTAAGACCTACTGACCTTGTTTAAGATCGCAGTTGTAACCCATTATCAAATTTGACCTAAAAACATCTAAGAAAAAATTAAACATACAGACCAACTTTCAAAAACAGAAAACCCAGAAAAATATGGCCTCTCAGAGAGGTCACCAGCATTACTATACCTAAATTGACACTACTGACCAACCTTTTGACGCATGAAGACCCCGACTTTCCAATCATGACCTAGATATTCAACAAGATGAACATACCTGACCAATTTTAATGGAGATCCTAACACAAGAATGCCACTAAGAGGTCACAAGGTTTTTCTATATTTAACCCTCCAGACCTAGTTTTTGAACCGCACATGACCCTGGTAACGAACATGACCTAGATATCAATCAAGGATGAACAACTCAGACCAACTTTCAAACAGATCCCATGAAAATATGGACTCTAGATAGGTCACAACGTTTTTCTAATATTTGTAGCCTACTGACCAATTATTGATGGCATTTGACTCCACATTCAAACTGAACCTAGATATCACCAAGAGAATCATTCTGTAACCAACTTATCATACAGATCCCATCAAAAATATGCCTCAAGAGAGTTACAACAAGGTTTTTCTATTAATTTGACCTACTGACCTAGTTTTTGATGGCACTACGAACCCATTATCTGAACTTGACCGTAGATATCATCAAGTTGAACATACTGACATTTACATGAAGATCTCATGAAATATATGGCCTCTAGAGAAGGATCCACAAGGTTCTTTCCGAATACATTTGACCTACTGACCTAGTAATTGTCCCTAAGTGACCCAGTTTCAAACTTGACGCTAGATATCAACAAGATGAACAATCAGACGGCACTTTCATACAGATCCCGTGAAAAAATATGGCCTCTAGAGAGGTCCCAAGGTTTTTTCTAATATTTGAACCCTACTGAACCTATTTTTTGATGCTCATACCCAGTTTCGAAACTTGACCTAGATATCATCAAAGTGATCTTTTTGACCAATATTCATGAAGTATCTTGATGAAATCTATGCCTCTGAGAGGTCACAAGGTTTTCTATTTTTAGACCTACTGACCTATTTATTGATAGCACGTAGGACCCAGTTTCGAACTTGACCAAGATATCAACAAGGTGAACATATCTGACCAACATATCATAAAGATCCCATGAAAAAAATGTGCCATTAGAGAAGTCACAAGGTATTTTTCTAATATTTGACCTACAGACCTAGTTAGTTGAAGGCATGTGAAAAACACCCCCAGTATCGCACTTGACCCTAGAAAATCATCAAGTAACATGCTGACCAATTTTCATGAAGAACTTGTGAAATATATGGCCTACTAGAGAGTCACAAGGATATTTAATTCTATTTTTAGAACAACTGACCTAGTTTTTAAAAGGCCCGTGACCCATTTTTCGAACTTGACCTAGATATCATCAAGATGAACATTCTGACCTACTATCATAAATATCCCATGAAAAATGTGACCTCTAGAGAGGTCACAAGCGCAAAGTTTACGACTGACGGACCGCACGTACGGACGACGACGACGAACACAGCGCTATACACAAAAGCTCACCTTGTCACTTTGTGACCGAGGCAAAAAAATCATCTGGGGAACAATGTTCCCCACAAAAGAAATAGAGTACAGTACAGGTATTAATACTCAGAAGAATTTTGAAATTAGATATCCCAGTATGCAATCACTATTTGATTTTTGCAAAGAATAACAACAAAGAGTTGAAGTGTGTGACATGTAAGATATAATCATTTCAAGACTTGAAAAAAGCATTCATGAACATTAATACTCACATTTTATTAATATGTCCAAATATACCAGTAGCACATAAAAATGTGAAAATAAGGTAAATTTAGTAATTAAAAATGCATAAGGAAAAATATGTTCAAAAATGCTTTCAAAATGCCCCCAGAATGCAGAAAAGAAGTGCTGAATTTCAAAATTATCAACAGGGGAGCAAGCCCCCCCCCCCCCCCCAGGCTGCCGCCAACATTTCTATTTCAGTCTGTTCAAACAAAAACTATTGACAACCCAGGATTCAGCCAAACGTCCAGAATATTCAAGAAAAACCATCAAGGGTAATAATATAAATTAAAGGGACACAAATGTTTACGTACGGGCAAAAGACGGTATACCTTACCTATAACCCCCCACCACACGTGGCAATGGATTAAAAATGTCCTCCCATTTAACAATGTACTTTTGGAAAGAAGGATTTTTATTAAATTTCACTTATCTACGAATGAGACAACATTAATAATATGTGGTGACTAAATTTCGTAACAAGTAAAATTCCCATTTCTTTCTAAATTCCAAAAATTGAAATCCACAAATTCATATCCACACAAAATTAAATATTTTTACATAATAATTATGAAAAAAAAGAACTAACCTCTGCATTGTACCAGGGACTTGCCTTAAACAAAAATGGTGGACTCTCTGGCAATGCCAACTAACAAGGTTACAAACTATCAATACCTCAAGGCCATTGCATCTTTGGAAAAGGTTTTTAAACCCACTGAGAAATATCCTTGAAGATGCCAAAAATAGTTTAACAAATTTAAAAGTCCACAATGAAGGGCCATGGAAAATCAACAAAACAAAACATTCCCACAAAGTACACAACTAGGCTTGGCAGTGGTAACTCCGGAGAAGTTTGGTGACTTCCTTACTAGTGGATAGGAAACAGCACAGATAATAAAGAATCTGACAAAACAAGGGTCCATGCGATATGACTCCGCTGAAAATTTCCCCCCCCCCCAATTAAGCACTAACAAGGCTTACATAATCCTTGTGAATTATAGTTAAATATTCAACTCTTATACAAGAGGTCATGAGACCCTTGAATCGCTCACCAAGTAATATGATCTACATGTTTCACATGGCAACTGATGCTAAAATATTATAAAGAGGTCAGTAAGGTCATATTCATGATCACTGAAAGTCAGTTTTAAAAAGATCGGTGTGCAAAACTGTAACATGTTCATCCCAAATTTTCAAGTCTGCAACTATAAAACAAGAGGGCCAAGAAGGCCCAATATCGCTCACCTAGTAAGAGATTTTTGCATGAACCAATTTCTTAGCTCAAGCTTTAAAACAAGAAAATTAGGAGAGAGGGACAAGGAAAAGATTTTGCAAGATTACTTTTGAAATCTGTAAAAAAATATTCAGATGTTGTCTTGTAGCAAAGAAAACAAGAAAGTAGGTCAGTAGTGTCACATTGAAGATCACTGAAAGTCTGATCCAAGATCGGCAAGCAAAAATATATTAATCATGTCATCCAAATTTCAAAGCTGTATCCCTAAAACAAGAGCTGTCACTAAGGTGACAAATGCCCCTCAGCACCTAGACCATAGACCTGGCGACCATAGGACCTTGACCAGGTGACCCCCAAAGTCAGTATGATGTGTACTCAATAAGTACTATCAGCATTTGAAGTGCCTGAAGGTCCAGGTGAAGTGTTACACAAGAAAATTGCCTTCAAGCAAAAAGTTAAACGTTGGCCCCTGATACCATGACCTTTGACCTGGTGACCCCTAAGACAGTAAGGGTGCTGTACTCAGTAAGTCCTATCAGCATGGAAGACTGAAGGTCCTGGGTGAAGTGGTTCGCGAAAAAAAGATGCCTTCATGCAAAAGATAAAGTCATAGTGGTTGTGTACTCAATAAGTACTATCAGCATATGAAGTCCTGAAGGTCAGGGTGGAAGTGGATCACGAGTAAATAGCCTTCAAGCAAAAAGTTAACGTTGGCCCCCTGTGACCTGACTTTTGACTCTGTGACCCCAAAGTCAGTACGGTTGAGTACTCAATAAGTAACATCAGCAATGTGAAGTTTGAAGGTCCTGAGTTAAGGTTCGCACTGTACTCAGTAAGAACTATCAGAATTTGAGGTTTGAAGGTCCTGGGTGCAGTGGTTCGCGTTGTAAAGTGCCTCTTCAAGCAAAAGTATAACGTTGGCCCCTGTGACACTGACCCTTTACCTGGTAACCCCAAAGTCAGTAGGGGTGGTGCACTCAATAAGTACTAACAGCAAGTGAAGTTTGAAGGTCATGGGTGAAGTGGTTTGAATTAAAGTTCCTTCATGCAAAAAGATACTGAAGTACCTGTGACCTTGACACTTTGACATGGGGGTGACCCCAAAGTCAGTAGGGTTGGGCACTCATATAAATACTATCAGCATGTGAAGATTGAAGGTCCTGGTGCAGTGTTTCACGAGTAAAGAGCTTCATTTCAAAAAGTAAAAGTTGTGACGAACTAACGAACGAACGAGAGGACAGTTGAAAATTAATATGCCTCCCTTAGGGGTCAAAAAAACAAGAAAGTAGTCAGTAGGTCCAGAAATTTAATAAAGAAAAAAAATTTAAACATTCAAGGTTACTGAAAAACAGTTTAAGACGGTGTGCAAAACTGTACATGATCAATCCAAAGTGCAAGGGCTGATCTTAAAAAAACAAGAAAGTATGTCAGTGGGTCACACTCAAGGTACACTGAAAGTCAGTTTTAAGATCGTGAGCAAAACTGTACATGTCATACCAAATTTCATCTGTATCTTAAAAACAAGAAAGTAGGTCAGTATTGTCAAGTTAACAGACAGTGACCCCTATTACTTGAGTTCATAAGGCGTAATATAATAAAACATTCTAGAAATATAATCAGATAATTTTTTTAAGTATTTTTTTCCTATATAACCTCATATAAAAACTATGTTACCCTCAGGGCGGGGCCTCTTTTCACCCCAGGGCATAAAATGAATAATCTTGTTAGAGAGCCACTAGCAATGCACATACTGAATATCAAAACCTAGGCCATAAACATACAGATCACATAATAGCCTTTTAAAATATTAATCCAATGTAAGTCATGAAAAACCTTGGACCCCCCAAGGCAGTGCTTCTTTTTACCCCCAGAGGCAATAATTTGAACAATCTTGGTAAAGGACCATGTGTATTTTTTTTTTTCACTAGTCAATTTCAACATACCAAAGAATTAAAAGCCTAGGACTTTGCAGATTCACATAGAAGATTTTTTATCCCCCATAAAATACCTATGTAAAACATGGTGACCACCTGGGGTAGGGCCTCTTTTCACCCCCAGTGGCATAATATTGAACAATCTTGGCAGAGAACCACAATGGCAATGCTTACATACCAAACATCAACAGCCCTAGGTCTTGTGGTTATCATCCAAGAACATATATAATTTTTTATTTATCCTATTTTAAGTCTAATGATAAACTTGAGACCCCCGGGGCGGGCCTCTTTTCAGCCCAGGGGCCATAATTAGAAAAATTTTGGTAGGGAACCAAAAGGCAAAGCTATAAACCAAAAATCAAAGGCCTAGGTCTTTATGGTTTCAGACAAAAGATTTTTGAAGTTTTTCCAAAAAAGTCTATTGTAAAATTTGGGACCCCCAGGACTGGGCCTCGATCTACCCCAGTGGCATAATTTGAACAATCATTATAGAGACCATTAGATATGAATCACATGCCAAATATTGAGGCTCATGCCTTATTAAGTGAATATTGTGACAAGAAGATTTACAAGTTTACTCTATATAGTCCCTATGTAAGAACCAAGTACCCCCAGGGCGGGGCCATAAATGACCTAGGGGAATAAATTTTGAACAGCCATGGTAGAGGAACCACTAGATGCTTGCAACATACCAAATATAAAAGCCCTATAACCTGTGGAATTTATTGACAAGAATATTTTTAAAATTTTTCTTTCGGTTGCCATGGCAATCCAGAGTTCTAAATGGAATTGAAATCATTCATAATTATTTATAGCAGACCATCCAAGACATCCTTGTGAAGGATTTCAAATAAAAATTGGTCGGAGGATTTAGGAGGAGAATGTTTGGTATTGCCGACGGCCCAGACGGATAGCGATCACATTAGCTCACTCCTGATCCTTATGGTTCAGGTTGAGCTAAAAACAAGAAAGAAGGTCAGTAGGACAAGGTACACAGTCAGTGAAATTCTAATCACATGGTAGTCAAGCCAGTAATAATAAATAACAGTATCGTGAAATATGAGATCTGAATCATTTTTTGAAAGATTTTTCCTATAAAATCAAATAACAAGAGTGACCCCCAGGCGGAGCTTCATTTCACCCCAGGGGCCATAAATTGAATGAATGTAAAGAGATCACTAGGCAATGCTACAATAACCAAATATCATAAAAGCTTTGGCCAATACCATTCAGACAAGAAATATTTTATTCATTTATTATCCAAATATGAGACTAATGTAAAACTTTGTACCCCCCGGCAGTGCCTCTTTTCATCCCTGCGGGCATAATTTGACCAATTTAGGTAGAGGAAACACTAGGACAGGCAACACACCAAATAACAAAAGCATACGCCTTGCAGTTCAGGCGCAAGAATAATTTTCTAGAGTTATTTCCTATATAATTAATATCTAGTATAAAAACTAGAGACGCCCCCTGGCAGGGCCTACTTTTCCACCCCAGGTGCAAAAATAGCACATTATTGGCATGAGGAACCATCAAGGCAATTATCAACATACCAAATATAACAAAGCAGGTCATATGGACATCGCGCTCGACTAATCAACAGTGCTTGATATATAAAAATAAAAGCAAATGAGTAAAAACTTAAACATACAATAAGCAAAATCTAAGTCAAAAGGGGCCTAACTCAGTACAAAATGCTTGATAGAGTTGCATCCTCCTTTTTTACAGACTGGGTCATGATGGAAAACCATAAGCAAAATATGAAAACAATATCTCAATAGACTTTGAAAATAATGGCGTGTTACGCAAACAAATAACATTAATTCAAGAGCGAAAAGGGCCATAATTCATCCAAAATGCTTGATAGAAAGATTCCTCCGATCCTTTTTACAGACTTGGGTCATGATGGAAAACAAGTATGCAAAATATGAAAGCAAAATCTCAATGGACTTTGAAAATATTTGAGGGTGGTACAGCCAACTTTCACATTTATTCAACGTTGAAAAGGGGCCATAAATCATCAAAATGCTTGAGAAGAGTGCCTCTTCCTTTTTACAGACTGGGTTCAAGATGTAAACAAGTATGCAAAATACTGAAACATCAATATCTCATGGAGATTGAAAAAATATGGGGTTGTACGCAAACTTAAAACATTTAATTCTAAGTCGAAAGGTGGCCATAATTCCATTCAAAATGCATGAATAGAGTTGCCTCCTCCTTTTTACAGACTTTGAAAATATTTTGTGAGGGGTACGCAAACTTTAACATTGTGTGATGCCCACGCTCATGCACACCGCCGCGACGCGAGTAGGATAACTCCCTTATTCTTTGAATAGACGAGCTAAAAAGCCTATGCCTATGCAGTTTCAGACCAGAAGATTAATTAAATTTTTTTCCCTATAAAAGTCTATGTAAAAACTTGAGACCCCCAGGTCAAGGTCCTACAATTTCATCCCAGGGAAATAATATTGAAAAATTTTGGTAGAGGACCACAAAGGCACATGCTTACATACACAATGTCCAAGGCACTAGGTCTTGTGGTTTAAGACAAGAGAATTTTAAGATTTAAACTTATGTAAAAAAAGTAGCATGTAAAACTGTGACCCCCTGTGAGGGCCACATATCACCCCAGGGGCACAATATAAACAATCTTCATAGAGGACGCAATAGATGATTTTCACAATCCAAACAATCAAGGCTCAACGACCTTGCAGTTTTGGACGCAGGAGATTTTAATTTAATTCAATTCGGTAGCCAATGCAACCAGAGTACTTGCAAGGAAATACAAACTTTGAAATATTTTTAAAGGGGACCCACCCAAGGATCATTCCATTGAAGTATAGGTGTAATTTCATGCCCAGTGGTTTAACAAAGAAAAGATATTTTTTAGAAAATTTGACGGACGCAAGACTGACGAATCGGACTCTGAGCGGTCACAAAGGCTCACCAAGATCCTTAGTTACCGGTGACTAAAAAGCAAGAAATGTAAAAATTATAACAAATCAAGGGCAAAACATCCGCAGAAAATCAATGAAACCAGAACATGCAGACGATAAGCATAACATGGCTTAGCAATGATAACACCTGTAGGGGAGGTTGAGGTTGAAAACCTCCTAATGGAAGTAAAAGAAGAATCCCAAAAAACATAAAATTTGACAAATAAAGGGCACAGAAAATCACTGGACCAGACATTGCTGATTAATATGTGCTTTAATACGACTTGGCACTGATCACTCAAGTAAGCATTGGAAAGTGGCCAAAACTTCATAAAATTCAATGAACCAGAACATGCCAAAGGTAAACATTAGGCTTGGCAACAATAATTTTTGTGAATTTTGGTGTATTTCCTCTAGATGGGGTTGAAGCAGTTGCCCGGACAAAGTGAAATAAAAGAAATCAAGGGCCGTAACGCCATTAAACTCACTGAACCAGGAAATGTTGACAATATGCACAATGAGGCTTGGCACTGATTACTCATGTAAGGTTTGGTGGAAACCAACCCAATAATATCACAGAAGTGGCCAAAAACTTCATTGAAAGTCACCAAACTAGGAAATTGACAATGATATGCACAAAATGTATGATCCCAGGCCAAAGCATTCTTAAGTTATCATCTGGAAACCGTTTGACTATGTTGGGGTCATTGTGACCTGACCTTTGACCTACTGACCTCAAAGTCAAATATGACCTGTATTTTATGAAGTTACACCTGTGTACCAAAAAATTATTTAAATCTGTCATGCCTTTCATGAGTTATTGTCCGGAAACATGAAAACCAACAGACCGACAAGCTCACTCCTATATACCGCCCCCCACACCCCCAAACTTTGTTTGTGGGGGTAAAAAAATAGGTGCCCAAGTTCATATTATTTATAAAGACTCATGCAAGGTTTCATCAATTTATATGATATACGTTTTTAGCTAGGCATGTCACAAGATGAAAATGTGCATTTTTTACTATTTCAGGGGCCATAACTCTGGAAATAGGGGGCGGAGCAAGATGAAAAATAGAAGGTGCACAAGTTCATATCATGATAAAAGACTCATGCAAGTTTTCATTAATTGACATGAAATACTTTTTGAGCTAGGCATGTCAAGGTGGGAAAAAGTGAATTTTTTACTATTTCAGGGGCCATAACTCTGGAAATAGGAGGCGGAGCCAGACGAAAAATAGGAGGTGCACAAGTCGATATAATGATAAAGACTCACAAGGTTTCATCAATCTATATCAAATACTTTTTCAGCTAGGCATGTCACAAACTTTTTCGGATGGACAGATGCACGGACACACACACAGACAAGACCAATCTATATGCCCGTCCAAGAGTGGTGGGCGGGGGCGGGGGGGGGGGGGGGGGGGGGGGGGCACAAAAACATTGAAATTTGAACAAAATAACAATACACAAATTGACCTTATCATTGTATGATTACTTATGGTGACCAGTAATCATTTTAATGTACAACACATCATTTCTTCACTCCATCAAAATTTACATATATATATCCCCAACAACCTTTTCAGCCATAAACCTTAACCTTATTGAAAAATACAGCCTCTACGCAACACAAGTTTTTTTTGATTTGACCTATGACCTAGTTTTTGACCCGAGATGACCCATTTTCAAACTCGGCCTAGATTTCATCAAGGCAATCATTCTGACCAATATTCCCATGAAGACAATTGAAAATACAGCCTCTATCGCATACAAAAGGGTTTTTTTTCTTTGATTTGACCTAGTGACCTAGTTTTTGACCCGAGATGACCCATTTTCAACTCAGCCTAGACTTCATCAAGGTTTCATTCTGACCAATATTCAGAAGATTTAGTTGAAAAATAACAGCCTCTATCGCATACACAAGGTTTTTCTTTGTTTGACCAGTGCCCCTAGTTTTTGACCCGAGATGACCCATTTTCGAACTCGGCCTAGATTTCATCAAGTTATCATTCGACCAATATCATGAAGATTAATTGAAAAATACATCCTCTATTGCATACACAAGCTAAATGTTGACAGACGACAGAACGACGGACACGGACTTTGAGCGATCAGAAAAACACTAATTGCCACATTTTGCCTTTTAAAAATAAAAATTACTTCTACAATAAACTAATGCACCTTCAAAACTTTTATTATTCCTAATGAAATTTTTAAAACATATTTATTTCTCATGCACACTATGACAGCCAACTAAGAGAAATGAAAGTGCCCCAAAACTTTGGCTCAAAAATGGCTCTAAAGGGGCTCCAACTTTTTCAAATTGCGAAAAGTTGGCAACAAGTATGAAAACCCAGAGGAGGCCCTGAACAGGTCATGTACCTTCGAAAACTGGTCAATAGGTCAAATAATAGAAAAACCTTGTGACCTCTGAGAGACCATATTTTTCAATGGATCTTCATGAAAATTGGTCAGAATTTTTATCTTGATAATATCTAGGTCAAGTTAAAAACTGGTCCATGAGCTAAAAAAATAGGACCCACCTGAAAGTATGTTGGACAAACTTTTAAACCACTAATTGCCACATGTCCCTTTTTTACACTGAGGAACACAATAAAATTCCAGTAATAAATGTATTTTCGACTCCTAACTTACTACGTCCAAGTCCCATTCAGTGAAGATCTTTTCTCTGAAACTTTTGTTTAAACACTGCCGATAAGGTTATTTTGTACACATCTTGCTGAACCAAAATTAAGATTTTTTCAGCTTGTCAAAACCATATTGATGGAAATACATTTTAAATTTGATGTTAAACAGGAGCAAGCGATAATTACTTTTTTTATTCATCGCTTTTCGCTCGCATCAATAAATGAGATTTGCTCCCCCCCAAATATTTTTGAAAAAACCGAAGAACAAGCCAACAATTTGTGTGCCTAATAGCATCAAGGCTGTTTCACATAATGATTGGCCCTAATCCTGATTGATAGTTGTATAGCAGCCCATTTTCTTCTAGGTAAAATTTTTTAAACTGTTTGAGACATTCTTTCAATAAATTTTTGATAACACGGGCAGTACTGATATTGGTCAAATATTAAATTTTATCACTTTTTGAGACTTTCTTGTAAATTGGTTTTATCTTTGCAATCTTAAATTGGTCAGGAAATATTTTGTTTGCAATACTTAATTTAGTACTTTGGTAAGAGGCCTAGTTTAATCTTTGCGACATTTTTAAAAATTTAGCATTTATCCATCTAAGCCATGGATTTTTTTGGGAATCTAAATTGAGTAATTGAGTTTCAAACAAATTTTCGTGTAATTGGTGTATGTCATTTCATTGCTAGAAGTGTTAGTTTTTTTGATTACAGTTTACATTTTGATTTAAATTCTGTTCAACAGACTGAAATACATTTAGAAAGAATTGTTGAAAGTTATTTGCTATTTTCTGGATCAAGTATTGGACTTCCAGATTCGTCATTGATAAAATTGGTTTGGGACTTGGGAAGAGTCTCCAGTTAGATCTTTTAGATTTTCCACAGTAAATTTCACATCTTTATTGTCATTTTTATTAATTGTATCCGTAAAGAAGGACTTTTTTGCCTGATATATCATATTTTTTACTTTTGTATGCCATTCTTTGTATCTGCTTTTATTACCTATGCGTTTAAAATGACTCTTTGTTTGATGGTTAATTAAATTTTCCTTAGTATACCAGTTAGGTTGATTAGAGTGTTTTGACACGTTTCTTTTTTGTTGGGGCATGGTAGTCCAGTGTCTTTAGACATATTGTAATCAAATGGTCACACATAAAAACCGGAATCCACCTAAAAACCGGAATACACTTTGCATAACCGGAATACACCCTGTATTTTTTAAATTTTAAAAAGGTATTTTTGAAGTGTTTGATATAATTCAATCAATTTATCATAAATAATTAACATACCAAGGGAAAATAAAATACTTCACGCAAAATGATTTTAACGGATTGAAATTGGGCGACCGCGCCAGAAATTTCCATAACCGAAATACACCCTATTTTATTAATAAATGGTATTTTGTAGTGTTTTTTTTTTTTCAGAAATCATTCGTGTTTAATAAATAATAAGTTTACAAAAGGAAAATAAAATACTTAACACCAAACGATTTATACGAGATGAAATTTGGCGACCGCTCGGGAAATTAAAACCATAACCGAAATAACACCCGTATTTCTTCAACAAATGGATTTTTGAAGGGTTTATGACTGAATTAAAACATATTTATCATAAAAATTAATTTTCGAAAGGATATTAAAATGCTTTTGCGCATTACGTCTTGTACACGATTGAAATGGGCGTGCGCACTAAAAATTTGCGCATTCGTGGATAATTTCCATGTCCTAAATTCTGTAATAACACCCGTATTTCTTTAACCCAATCGATATTTTTGGGGTTTATGACAGAATTAAATAAATATCTAAAATGAAAAATTAATTTAAAAAAAGCAAATTAACACGCGCAAAACGTTTTATACGGGTTTGAAAATTCTTGAGCGAAAGGGGAAATTTGCGCATTCTTTGATGAACCACAATCGCCATAATTTCTTAGCTTTCACCCTTTGGTAGGTAAATTTTAAGTTTCAATTTTTTTGTTCAAATTTTCAAAATTCTTTTATATGCTAATATGATATTCCCTTTATGACATTTTTCAGGAAACAAAGGGAATTATTTTACCGCCATGAATGAAGAAATAATGATACTTGTATAAATTCTGAGTTGTTAAATCATCGTTTTTTTCCTCTCTCTTTCAGACCACTCTTTATTTACTGAACTTTAATAATAACTATACTTTCAAATCGTAAATACCTTATAATTGTTAATAACAACAGGCATGTTATTCGAGTGTCACCTGTCAATCACAAGTTGAGCATGTTAGTGGACACTGATTGCTATAGTATCAATCAAAATATTTAAAGAAAGTTAAGGATGTTTTTAAAGGCTTTTCGTTGTCAAAATAATCTGCCGTCGAGTAAATAGCTTCATTCAATTATATGATATATTTACCATAGACAAAAATATTTGGTGACAGTTATGTTTTCAAAGCCTGGAAAATCAAAACCGAGGCAATATGCTTAATATATAAATGTGCCTTCTATGGTGTACGGAATGTCAACTCGTAAAAAATTTAGGCCATGTATGATTAAATCACAATTCCATCCTGTTTTAGTAAAACATTTAATAATGTGATACATTTAAATATATTATATGGCTATAAAAAGCTTTCGTGTGCAAAAATAAAAAATATACTGAAAGTTCCTGTTTTTCTTCAATTTTTCAATTTGCAATAATATCGACAATTAAATGAAATTAAAAAAAGGCTTATCATATTAACTGCACTTCCCCCGTTAGACCATTATTTGTCACATTCACTTGTGTGTCTTTCAAATATACTGATTAATTGATTATCAATAGGTGTGATAATCCCCAAACAAACTCTATCGGACTAATCGAGACACGTGTTTGTTTACGCCGCATACATTTAAAAGTTGTTAATTGTGCTATGGCAATGAACGCAGTAAACGTTGTATATTTATATATTAAACATGATAAAATTCTTTGAAAACTGATTTTTCAAAATATATTTTCTTCTTAAACATTTTAAATTATCAGATTAATTCTAGAAATAATTCAAATTTGTTCCAAATATAAACATATGTCGGTCCTTTCCGATCAACGCGGTTTATGCGCTGACATGTGTTTTTGTGTATAATTATTTAAAAATCGAATATTAATATTGTTTTCTCCCAAATTTCTTTTCTTTTTTATTTGTTTTTACGAAATCTGAAGAAATAATTAAATAATTTCCAATAATAAACACGTGACATGCCCCTTCCGATCATGTTATGCCCTTTCCGATCAGCGCGGTTTATGCCACTCGTATTTTGTCTATAATTCCATTTTAAAATCGAAAATTGCTATTTTATAATTCCCAATTTATTTTCTGTGTTATTTTTAAATGAAATATGAAGAAAACAATTAATAAATTTTAATAATAAACATATGACAGGCCCTTTTCCCATCATGTTAAGCCCTTCCGATCACACGGTTATGTCATGACCCGTATTTTGTCTATAATTCATTTATAAATTGAATATCGATATTTTTTTTTCATAAATAAAATTTTTTTGTTTCATTTTTTAAATAAAATGTGAAGAAACTATTAAATAATTTCCAATAATCAACATTCCGGTACTATCACAGCGACGTAAGCGTGCAACATTTCCGTAGCTCGCCGAAATTTTAAACTCGTATAAAATTTATTTGCGTTAATTAAAGTATTTTATTTTCCTTTTGTAAACTTATTTTATATTATACTCAAATGTTTTTCTGCAATTAGCCCCTACAAAAATACCATTTATTATTGAAATACGGGGATATTTCGGTTATGGAAATTTCCGGCGCAGACGCCGAACTTCAAAACTCGTATAAAATTATTTGCGTTAACGTATTTTATTTTCCTTTCGTATATTAATTATTTATGATAAATATGATTGAATTATATCAAAAACACTTCAAAAAAACCTTTTTAATTAAAAAATACAGGTGTATTCCGGGTATGCAAAATGTAATCCGTGTATTCCCGGTTTTTAGGGGGATTCCAGTTTAATGTTGACCGAATCAATAGACAGGGGTAGGGAATTTCTGAAAAATCAGTGAGACATCCAACTTTCACTGCAATTCGCCCACCCCACCCACCCATATTTAAAACATACTAATTTGAAATGCAACAGACAAAAGAAATTAATAATCATGCAAATGATTTTTCCATCATACAATGAAAAATGGTCAAACTGCATTACATTATGATCTTTTCAAATTTTGTTTTGCTGCAGCTAGCTCCTACATTCTGTCAAATGTATAGTGTATTGTCTCCTCTGTGCCCTGTGCCATATCAAGTTTAGAAACATTTTAAAAATCATAAATATATTTCCCAAAAAAAAGTTTTGACAAATCAAGTCATTAACAAAATTATCTAAGTTTGTTTGAGCCCCATGTGATGTATATAAACTCAAATGTAACAACTGACCAAATCAAAAGCAGTCTGTCCAATAAAAAGCAGTTTAATACAATGAAGTCAACTAGCTGCAGGCATAAAACCTGTAGCGAATAAGATATAATCCAGCAAAAATTAATTTGCAATTTCCAATTTCAGAAAGGGCATAACTTTGCAAATATGCAATTCAGAGTTAAAGGGGCATAAAACTTTCAGCATATTTTATCCATCTCAGCATTTCAATGTTGTAACTGAAGAAAACATATTGTCTCCTCTGAAAAACTTAAACCAAAATTTCAAAGTAGCATTTATAACAGTTGAAATACGCAATAGAGTTAAATGCTCACAATGCCTTTGTAACTAACGTGGCTTCTAAATGCTTTGTAACATAAAATTTATTAATTTCTTGTTAAATTCTATTTTCGATATTTGTTTTCTATAATATTTGTCAAGAGTTTGATTATTGACTGATATGGTAGGAAGTTTTATTGAATCAACTGTGTTTGATTACCTCCCTTTAACGCTCTAACTGTATAAGTTCATGTGTAGTATTGAAAGTAGTGCTTGTCTAACTATGTAATTATGCAAAACATCTATTTGGACAGCTGTTTCATCGGTTTTTAACATAAAATTTAAAGCCTTATGGAACTTTAAACATCTTGTCACATAAATATGCACTGTCACGATGAGCAAGTATACCAAGTTTCAAATGAATACCTGAAAGCGAAAGGCAATGATGTTGTTGTGTTTATTATGTCTGCTTGCATTTCTTAAATCATTTAAAGAAAAGAAAGAATTTTCAAAATCGGACTAAACATGAGAAACTTACGTGTGTTTAAAGGCATACAGACACTAAATAGCCTGAGCACCTTTGAAACAAGAGCTGTCCATAAGACAGCCAAGCTCGACTATTCGAAATATTGTCGTCACAGAAGCAGGAAATTATTACCCAAAATGTTAAATATCGAAAGAGTTTTAAGTTCGAAACAGGACATAATTTGACCAAAATGCATATCAGAGTTATGGGACTTGATGCTATCAACTAGTTTAATAACCCCGAAGAAACATGTTAAGTTTCAATTCCATATCTGCATTAGTTTTGGAGATAGTAACTTGCATGTAAAACTTTAACCAGAATTTTCTAAGTCCAAAAGGGGGCATAATTTGCTCAAAATACATGTTAAGAGTTATGGAACTTGACCCAGTGAGGTTGGTAACTGACCTAGAAAAAGAATAAATAAGTTTCAAAGCTATATGCCTTTTGATAATAGCTGTATGTACTTGCACGCAAAACTTGAACCAGGATTTTCTAAGTCCAAAAGGGGGTATAATTTGCCCAAAATACATGTCAGAGTTATGGGACTTGATTCTATCAACTAGTTTTATAACTCCGAAGACACATGTGAAGTTTCAATTTAATATCTGCATTAGTTTTGGAGATAGTAACTTGCATGTAAAACTTTAACCAGAATTTTCTAAGTCCAAAAGGGGGCATAATTTGCTCAAAATACATGTCAGAGTTATGGGACTTGACCCAGTGAGGTAGGTAATTGATCTAGAAAAAGAAAAAATAAGTTTCAAATCAATATGCCTTTTAGTAATAGCTGTATGTACTTGCACGCAAAACTTTAACCAGGATTTTCTAAGTCCAAAAGGGGGCATTATTTGCTCAAAATACATGTCAGAGTTATGGGACTTGACCCAATGAGGTAGGTAATTGATCTAGAAAAAGAAAAAATAAGTTTCAAATCAATATGCCTTTTAGTATTAGCTGTATGTACTTGCACGCAAAACTTTAACCAGAATTTTCTAAGTCCAAAAGGGGGCATAATTTGGCCAAAATACATGTCAGAGTTATGGGACTTGACCCAGTGAGGTAGGTAATTGATCTAGAAAAAGAAAAAATAAGTTTCAAATCTATATGCCTTTTAGTAATAGCTGTATGTACTTGCACGCAAAACTTTAACCAAAATTTTCTAAGTACAAAAGGGGGCATAATTTGGCCAAAATGAAGGTCAGAGTTATGGGACTTGGTGCTATCAACTAGTTTTATAACCCTGAAGACACATGTGAAGTTTCAATTCAATATCTGCATTAGTTTTGGAGATAGTAACTTGCATGTAAAACTTTAACCAGAATTTTCTAAGTCCAAAAGGGGGCATAATTTGCTCAAAATACATGTTAGAGTTATGGAACTTGACCCAGTGAGGTTGGTAATTGACCTAGAAAAAGAATAAATAAGTTTCAAAGCTATATGCCTTTAAATGATAGCTGTATGTACTTGCATGCAAAAACTTAACCAAGGTGTGACGCCGACGCCGACGCCAGGGTGAGTAGAATAGCTAGACTATTCTTCGAATAGTCGAGCTAAAAATGGTAGTCGCATAATGGCGGATTCAAATAGTTCTCAGTTTTTTTTGCTGTAAGAAGGATTTTTCCTTGAAATCATTGCTATATATTGGTTGAAATCATATTGCACGCCTATACTTGATATACTGGTAGCATTTGCATGTTGAAAAAAGACTCCAAACTGATTTAACATGTGAAATTTATTCATACATCCCTACCCTAAATTGTGATTGTCATTTCAGTGTAAAAATTACGGTGCGTCCGTTTGACCAGAAATATTTTTCTTGCATCAAACATGACCCCTACTTTTCTTTGGATGTTTTTACAGTATAAATGTTATTCTACAAGAAAATGTAAGTTAAAGAAATTTAAAATGGGTCTAGGTGTGTATTGCAGCATTGTGAAAACTTGTCATTTTATATAGAATATATAGTGGTGGCTATTTAGTGTGTTATAACCTATAAGAATTGTCACCCGGTAGAATTACTAAAATTTTCTGTCGTCTGCAAATAAAAAAAAATTTGTAAACATGGCACATCAACCCAGATAATTGATTTTTGAAAGAATTAAGCAAAAAATAAATGATAATTCTATACCGGTGGGGGAAAAAGGGTGTCGGAAATGGCTTGGTTGTACGACAGTGAATAAAAATCCTAGCTATGGAAAAATAACCACACAACTGCCTGGAGAAACTGTCAGAAAACAATATTATGTGCACAGACTTATGTGTCAGGCCACTAGAAATATTTTAAAAATTCCCGAAGGCCTACACGTGTCGCATATATGCCACTTTCTCTGTGTGTGAACCCGGAACATTTGAGCATTGAACCCCAGTTCATAAATAATGAAAGGCAGAAATGTGGGGACCAATGCTCAGGCCATAAGTTTAGGGAGTTTTCTTTCAAGGACTGTATTCTATGGTATACAGTAGTTTACTATTTTTGTATAATATTTTTGATAAATATAGCACTATATATACACAACTTATACAAGGCTTATTTACATTTGTGCGGTTAATATAACTTGTTATATGTGTGCAGTGCCGGCTCAGCTGGCCACAAGACAGCACAATAATTTTACTTATAACCATCTTTATTTCATCCTAATATCACACTCTATGCATAAGCATGATCTTTGAGGTGTGGGGTGCTAGAAAAGTCAGGCTTGGGGTCAGTGAGACCCTTTGAATAGTGTAAATCTGTATGTAATTTGTACCTATACTGGCGTGATGCAAAACGACTGCGTCTTGCTCGCGATATGTACCTAGTAGTTTTACGCAACTTGTCGTAGTACTCTGTTCTTAAAAGGTGTCTGATAACAGAAGAGCCATGTGACAGTTTTACACCATTTACCCTAGCTTTAAGGATAACAGTGTCAGCAAGCCCATGATTTAGTCTTAGAATCTGGCCATGGATACGGCCATGGCAGTTGCGGAGAAATGTAACATTTTTGGGCAAGCATGCATTATAGGATCTGTTCGCTGCTTCACATTTCTGTGTAGATGTTAAGAATTTAGTTTTTTCTATGCTTTCTGAACCAAGGAGAATTTCAATACATTTCCTGAGTAAAGTCTCATCATCATCAGTCATTTTAAGCCTGACATTGTCTGGCATATAGTTTTTTGCTTTTCTGTAGTTGCCAGAACAAACCAAGCTGTATTTAGAACATGAGGTACCACAGTAACCTTTGAAACATAGTACTATTGCTGAAATTATATTAGGCATTTTGTGTTTTATTACTTTCAAATTGCTTTTGTACTTCTTATGTGCACTTGATAGCTCTGAAACACACCTAGATTTAATAGATAGAGCAAATCTGTTTTTTAGATTAGACTTCTGTTTACCACGGAACATTTTGTCACTAAATGGTGCCCGGTTAATTTGCCTTTTTAGAGAATTTGCTAGGTGCCTCACATCTTTCAAGTGCACAGTTTTAGTTCCTTGACCTTTGTCTACACCAGAATGACCTTTAGAATCTCCATCACCTGTGTGGTGTGAAATCTGAAGATCTTTAGTAATATCCTTAGATACCATTTCATTCCATTTGGCTTCATCACCAATGGATTGGCCTCATCTAAATTTTGCTGTACAGTGGCCTGGATGATTGGGGCACTTTACATTTTTATACCCTTGATTTCTTAACTTAGAAGCAGCTGTACATGCTTTAACACCAACAAATGCACCAATAATTGACTTTCTATGTGTATTATTTTCACAAATAGTTGTTGCGACAATGGTGCCAGCTTGAAAGGGCGTACTTTCGGAGTTAAACAAGGGGTTATTGTAGCAGGAGTCCCCTTCGGTTAAGACATCTGAGCTATTTGAATTACCACATTTTGCATTTTCCTGTTTAGGTGACTGTCTTACTTCATGCAATATCTGTTTGTTAAGGGTTTCAATGTTTTCAACCAACTTTATTTGACAATCTTTGCATACCAGTAACACAGGGTGGAATTATCTCAGCATGGGCCAGTAATCTAGCTGCACCTGTATTACCTATTGGGGTTGTCATTACACCTAACTGGAAGCCAACATTGATTTTAGCAGCTTTTCTACCCCTTCCTTGTTTTTCAACCTCATCATAAAGCTATAATATTTACTAATATAGCTACATTTTGAGCATTTAAGCCGCTCTTCCCCAAACTAATCCCCATTTACGAGAAGATTCAGCATCAAAATTCAGATTGCCATCACATATGTTTTCACCAGTGCAATGCCTTTTTATTTCAGAGTTAAACATTTCCTGTAGCAGCTTAGGACAGTACAGTTTGTGAGTTAACAGATCAGGGTGAGCCTCAGTGTTTCCTGGTGTACTGTACTCATCCGCCAACTTAGGACAGCTGTTTAGTGATCGCAGAGGTGCGACACCCGTTTCAGAGCCATTTACATCATTTAGTGTAAGTAAACCTTCGTTATCATTTACCCTTGACTCAAAAGTCTCTCTTTGTAAGTCTAACATACTTTTTTGCAGTAACACTGTCTGACTAAGTAAAGAATGTTAGTTTTACCTTCATGATTTACCCCCTTTTTAAATCCGACAAGTCTGTTATGACTTTTACGGGAAAATTTCCGTGGCATCTCACTTGAAGAGCGGCTTATTTCTTAACAAAATGATTATTTACACTAAACCTTTTTTTTCTATTTCATTTTCTAAATTATATGTGTTAATAACAAGGCATGCAGAAACTTAACTAACATTTCAGGAGGATTCCTGTGTCTGACAGTACTGAACCTGAGGAATTCACACATTTTTGAGCAGAGACCAGGTGTGCAGTATCAACACCTTTTTAGTTACATTTTGACATGAATTGTTGGAGAGAACTTGAATACCATGGCCATGAGATATGACTTTAGCTATAGAATGCAAAAATATGCAGTATTGTTGCATTTGTGATGAAAAGAAAGACAATTTTCCCATTTTTTACTGAAAAATAAGCTTTTTTTTAACCAAAAAAATTCACTAAACACTAATTTTTTCTATATTTTATCACAGTTGCATAATTATAAGTTTTTTTCAGTGTAGTTGTCTATTCCGCACTTGCTGGTGGTATATTTGATGTAATATCTTACGGGTTTTTTGAAAAACAGCGTTTAATGACTATATGTGATTCAGCCAATTTAACGGCTTAAACCGCAGTCTTTGGACAAAATGATGGCTGTACAAAAATAGTGATTTTGAGAAAACTACTGGTTTGTTTAGGCTGAAACTTGTTTTATAAGCTGAATATAGATGAAACTTCACATAGAGAGCAAAAAAGCTGAAAAAAAAAATTTCATATTTCCTTATAGGCATACAGACACTAAATAGCCTGAGCACCTTTGAAAAAATGGTAGTCGCATAATGGCGGATTCAAATAGTTCTCAGTTTTTTTTGCTGTAAGAAGGATTTTTCCTTGAAATCATTGCTATATATTGGTTGAAATCATATTGCATGCCTATACTTGATATACTGGTAGCATTTGCATGTTGAAAAAAGACTCCAAACTGATTTAACATGTGAAATTTATTCATACACCCCTACCCTAAATTGTGATTGTCATTTCAGTGTAAAAATTATGGTGTGTCCGTTTGACCAGAAATATTTTTCTTGCATCAAACATGACCCCTACTTTTCTTTGGATATTTTTACAGTATAAATGTTATTCTACAAGAAAATGTAAGTTAAAGAAATTTAAAATGGGTCTAGGTGTGTATTGCAGCATTGTGAAAACTTGTCATTTTATATAGAATATATAGTGGTGGCTATTTAGTGTGTTATAACCTAAATATTTGATCTAAATGGTGGCCATTTTGTTTCGGTTATTAATAAAACCCGGCCCGGCCCGGCCCGGCCCGGCCCGGCCCAAACCACGGAAATAGCCGATTCCGATTGTACGGAAACCACCGGAAACTTACGGACGGAAGGCTAATATAATTACGAATGGTAATACCATCATCTTAATCAAGGTAAATTTATGTGTATTTTATTTCATTATTACAAAAGTAGAAGCAAAGTATTTAATATTGATGATACGTATGTTTGATGAAGTATTGCACTTGACATAAGCAAAGACCTAAAATAACAAGATATTTGAATCACACTCAATCAAAGAAGTAATACGTTCGGCAGTCGATGTGTCATTTTGTGTACCGGACAGACACGAGATAGCAGTTTGCAGGATACTTTCAACAGAACTGGACAGGCTAGTTAATGGTACGTCGTTATTTCACACCTAACGATGTGACACTAGGTTGTGTAGTACGGCGAAGGGGTCTATACCGTGCACCTGAAGTATTTATAAAATTTGGTTGCCCGACCACGATAGCGTTTTAGTATATTAAGTATTAATTTAATAAAAATATCTTGCCTTAGGGAACATATGAATATAAACACTCTTATATTAAGGTTGTCAAAGATTTGCATTGATAAGTACACATTTTGCGAAAATTAACTAGAAATGTAAGTTTATAAAATTATTATTATTATACTCCTTTTGCCTATCTCGGTTGCGCAACCAAGATAGATCGAAAATAGATGAACTTCGAAGCTATGCGCTGTTTTCATACTTGTCATTTGTTTCAGGTTGTTGAAGTATTCAAATTTGAATATAAAACTATAAATTATATCAAAAGCTAAAAAAAAAACAGCCCCCTTTTTCATTTTTTCATATTAAAGGGAGGCAATTACAAAATTTCATAAAAAGTATCAAAGTGAACATTTCCATATAACTCTATGTAATAAGTCTTTGTTCCTGAAATACAAGAAAACTGAAAAAATATCATAAAATGTTGCTCAAATGATACATCATATGATTTAGCTTTAAACAAAACCGGATGATATGTATGGAGATGATACCCGGAGTTGCAGTAAGTTGTAGAAATGAATGAACTGGAGTATAAAATATGAAAGATCGGTCGCAAAGTTTCGAACCCGGACCCCCACCCCCACTCCGAAACATGCCCGCTCAGTCTGTTTAAAACAAAACAATAAAAAAACGGTAATTTTCTAATATGGATAAATGGGAGGGTAGTGATAGCAATGAACTTCGTGTTTTAACAATTTACTGCTAACGTTATTTTTGTTTTTAGTTATTTAATTTTTGATTTCACTTTCTTTTATATTTGAAATAATACTAGCATATCTTGTTAACACAGAATTTAAAAAAAAAACGGTCTGGTCGGACTACGAACTATTTCAGTCTATGCTTATACAACTATTCACACAATGTTAACTTTTTTGTTTTTAAAATGAACATTTTAAAGCATGGATTACAAATGTGTGTAATTCAGATGTTAAATTATTATATCCCACACAATGTCCAATGCAATTTTCCCATTAGTTTAACTTGAATAATATATCATATTTACAAGCGTTTTTATATCTCGTGCGCAAAATCGTTATTTTCAATTTCTGCGCATGTGATATTATACAATAATTGCCTTTTGGTGAGGTCGATATGAGCCGCGCCATGAGAAAACCAACATCCACACAGTCTGGTCAGGATCCATGCTGTTTGCTAACGGTTTCTCTAATCGCAATAGACAATGTTGGTTTTCTCATGGCATGGCTCATATGTGGATTTATCGGCCTGATAAAAGCAATATCAACCTCGGGCGAATTTATCGACTTGATATCGCTTTAACAGGTCAATAAATCCACATATCGACCACACATAAAAGGCGACAATTGTTTTATTATTAAATCCAGCCTACTCAAGTATAAACATTAGATACAAATGTCTGCAACCTTAGGTCATCTTTCGTGGTTAATTGTATACGACGTCGCATTGTTTTAATGTAATAACGTGTGGATGTCACAGCTGGAGGTCAATATGTGTGTTTGGCTCCGCCTTCGAGAAAATACGAGAAAATTATCGTTGAACATGTGACTACATCTAGAACAATGGAAAGGACTATAAATATAGATTTAATGATAAAAACAATAATTTCATATCACATGCGCAACAACGCTATTTTGTTTTTCTGCGCATGTGATATTACATTTTCATGTCTCCCTATGAGAGATCGATACTTTCGTACTGATTAAAAGACGATGCACTTATTTATACATAGGATTAAATTATTTTTATCTTGTGTTCATACATGTTGAACCGGCCTATTTTTCTTTTCTGCTTTTGAATGGATTTGTTCTACATGCAACATTTGAAAACAATTTTTCATCAAATATTAAACTGAAACTATCACCATCAGATTGGAAATTAACTAACTACTAACTACTAAGACAATGAGTGCTCTCATTATATGTTCCGTAGCTATCGCCGTTTTTCGAATGTTACTGCTGCTGATTATGTTGAAGTATGCCCATAATACAGCGTTATGTAACCTCAAGACTATACCTATCAAAAAGTATTTTTATACAGCAAAGTCGCGACAATTTCTAAGTGCTTACTAGTAAAGTCTCCTTAATTCTGTCTTCATTATTTGGTAAGTAATAACTTTTTTAATGTTAAATAAATCATTTCATTAATTTTTCGGTATAATAAAATAAATAATGTATTCTTGAGAGGGTGATCCCTCGAAATAACCCTATCCGTGACTAATATTTTTCAATGCGACAATTGTAAGTTACTGTAGAGAAAGAGTTTAGTATTTAAAATGTAAATGTATAATAAAATGTTGACGCAAATGGGCTCAAAATCCTAAAAGGCCACAACAGGAAATAATTCTTCCCGGCTAATTCTGACTTTTAAGTTGGTCGGGACTTTGATATGCACAGTCAAAATTTTCCTAGCACCGCAGCATGAAAATGAACCTGGTAGTCATTTTATAATTTTATTTCATTCAAAAACATTTCAGGAACATTTTCAGAAAATAAAAAATACATACTGAGTGGCGAATGATCAGTAAAATGTTTAATAAGAAGTACTATATTATATTTTTCATTACGCCGCTTTTGTGTGTAACATGTATTCAGGTATACACGCGTAACAATAAAGATCGGAAAGAAATCGAAAATGGCTAACAAAATAAGAATATAGTTAAAATGATATTTATGCTGTTGTAAACTTTTTTTGGTGATTAACTTATTTTTCCCTTAGAAACAAGCATTTGTATGTAAAAATTGAGTGTGCAATAGCTGCGCGTGAAAATAGGGTAGGAGAACATTAAGACAATACCGCGAAAACGAAGAAGGAGACCCCTGTTTATTTTTCGCTCATATTACAATTCATTTTTTTATCATAATTGTATTTGTGAAAAAAAAAGAACACACTACTTAGTCATTCCATTTGAAAACATATAGGTTTCAAGGGCCTGTTATACCAAATGAAACATAATTACTTTTTGGATATAATGGACAACCCCAAAAATAAATTAATCTCCGTAAAAACAGAAACGTCACAACTATATATATTTAGGGTTGAGCTAAAATGTGATTTCTCCACGCGATTTGCGTAAGAAGTACGAAGTTTACCTTTTCAATACAATGTAATATCGGGTGAAGATCAACTTTTACCATTATTTAAACAAGTTATGAAGGATGCAACTTGTTTTTGGAAAATCCCGCTCTTTACCGTAAAGTTGAAAAAATTTGTAAGGTTAAAACTTTTCTGAGATGTTTTATGGATTTGGCCACACATGGGCGTTTAACAAACCATTTTAGCTGGAGAATTACACTCAGATCCTTCGTAAAAAACTGCAAACTATCGCACAATTACTCTGTATATAAAAAAAGAGCAACAGTTTAATTTGCATAATTACAATAGGTTTGGTTCTACCAATGAAAAACTCACAGGGTCTCAGAATGCGACAGCATTAAAGCTGCTCAATATAGATCCAAGTACAGTTCACTTCCGGTGTGGTCACGTGACCATAGTAATGTAAGCAATGTTAGAGTAAATCGTCTGCAGTACACTGTGATATTGATAAATTTACAAAAAAAAAAATCTTAATGAAAAAATTTGTGAGATTTGAAGAAACAACATCCATTCAAAGTTTTATTTTGCTTTTTCCAGACTTATTTGTAAATTATGATTAGCGGGCTCAAACGATTCTTCTGTTGTTATGTATCAAAAATGCCGAGCACTAGCAAACTGACTGAAAGGGCATTCTGTATACAATAATATATCAAATCAACCTAAATAAATTGCAAAGTTTTGCAAGATATGTCTAACCATTGAAGTTTAATCTTGAAGTATCTAAATGCATAATCTGAAAGTGTAGAGCATTGGTAAATATCCAAACGAACCTTAACAAGTTTTTACTTGGTCTTTTTCACGAAACAGTGTGAATCGTTCTATATACTGAGTGCAGTTAAATGGTAATTTTGTTCCCATTTAAAAGATTTATTTTTCGCGTCGAGTTTTGGTTTACCAACTAATGTGAAATACACTCGATGACTGCTTCCTGGAAACTAACCAGTATTCGCACCGAAAGAAGGGACTGTTGGAGTCACGGTCAAAATCTGCTGACAGGATTCGACCCCGCGGCCTCCGGATTACGAGACATCTGTACAAAAATGAAAAAAAAAATGTAAAATTTGTATCTCGATTCTACTCTATTTAGTTTTGAACTAATTTGAATATAACTTAAGTAAGTCAGTTTATTCAGAGATTACTTGCAAACTTGAAAAAAAAATAAACAGATGTTAAAACATCATAGCAACCTGCCGAATATGAAATCGATTATCGAAAGTGCAAAGACTATGCTACAAACTGCAATGTATCACAATATATTCAATTTGTGGCTTTCATCGTACGTCAATTCAGTCGAGTAAGTTCAAGAGATACTCAGAAAATACTGCGTGAACAAACCTATCTCAGACAGTATTTGTTTCTATATATTTATACAGGAATATTTCAAAAATATGGGGTACCGTGTGTAAAACTTTTCAATATTCAACGCTGCATTCTTCGTGTGTAATCGGTATCCTGACCTATCCTAATTTTTTTACATGACCCTAAATGTTTTATGGTCTTTGAGATTTTTTAAAATCTTTTTAATAAAAAGTTTTAAAAAACTGCTCATTCTATTCTTCAAAAATTGTCAGTGATATTAGAAATTATTATTTTTGGACAAAACGTGATTATAAAATAGTATATAATGATAACGATACAAAATTTCGGGAACTAATTAAAAGGCTCGTCAAAACAACGCTATGTATAACGACTTCCTGTGTACAAGTTTACAAATTATATTAAGACGTTTCTGCAACCAGAAAGAACACACAGTCTTAACCCATTCATCAAAGAAGTTCCTCGCGGGCATGATATTACTAAATTCTAAATATGTAAGGTGATATCGACACGATATCATTCGTAATTATATTAGCCTTCCGTCTGTAAGTTTCCGGTGGTTTCCGTACAATCGGAATCGGCTATTTCCGTGGTTTGGGCCGGGCCAGGCCGGGTTTTATTAATAACCTTTTGTTTCCATGTCATTGGCAACAAAAACAAAATGGCTGATTCAATAAATTTCTAGACACATATTTGAACTGTATTGACTTATTTCTGTAAACTAGTTTCTCAACTTTTTCCAGCTTACACTAAAAACATATGAAGTTAATCTATTCAAAAGGTTACTTGCTATATAAAAGATTCATCAGTGTGTAAATGATGTCATAAACACACTAAAATGGCTGCCTCTTTGATCAGCCATTTTCTTAAATTTCAAACTGCCATATCTTTTTCAACAGAGGTCCCATTTTAAAGAAATTTTCAGCGTAATGAAAGTCTTGCTGATGGCCTTCAAATGAATTAACTTATTGTGAGGCAATCCTTGCCCTTTAAGTAATGAATAAGATATTAGCTTCATGAAAATATTTAATCAATGCGGACACTGACACAGGGGCAAGTTCAATAGCCATCCTTATTCTTTGAAAATTAAAGATAAAAATCAGTCTCAAAAAGAAAGGTATCAGGAATTGTTTTTGTAAGAAATATCAGAAAAGTGTCTTCTAGGAATAAAGACTGACCTATTTACTTCATTAACCATTTAATCTATTAGTTTTAAAGTGTGCAAAAATATGCATAAAAGGATAACCTGATAACTTGATGGAGCTCATGTGTAACTTGGATCATTTCTTTCATCTCTTCTTGTGTAACTAAATCTGAGAACTGAAGTTGAAAATCATGGCAATTCAGACAATAAACAATGTGAAAGATGTGGTTGTTTAATAAACAAATTGAAAGAAAACCTGAAACACCAGAACAATCTTTAATTATTTAAAACAACATAAATCTCAAAAACACAATTACCATGGTGGATGTGTCCTTAGCTCTGAAATCAGGACAGCTCTATGCAACTAAAATATGCTTGAAGAGAAATATTATACAATTATTAAATGACTTGTTGGTCAACAGTCAATACTATTGCCCTAGGTATGAAGGACCATGGGTCAATGCTTTTAACTACTGACCAGCAATCAATTCAATAAGTGTTATACTGCATGAAATCAGAAATAAGTTTTCATTTTTTTCTTCAAATTTTGACTTAAGCAAAATCTAATGTTGAACAATAGATTGGTTAATAGTTAAAACTAAAGACAGATGATTAATATATAAGGAGCCCATGCCTATGTTATACATACCATATTAAGGTGGTGATCAAACCAGAACATCACCTCTGTCAAATATTGCTTCTTGACAAGAGCCTTTTCCTCAAATGTATCCATAAGATCAATTACATAGTTCCTCTCCTGCATCTAAATATGTATAAAGTATGTTCAAGTAATATAAATAATACAAGAGGGCTATCATGGCCCTAAGTGGTTCACCTGATCTAATAAACTTGAAAAAGAATGATTATCCTTAAAGCTATCCAAGTTTGGCAAAAGTCCACGTTTCTTTTTAATTTCATTTCTAGCTCTGATGTATAAGTGCTGTAAAGACCATACATGAGAGATGTTTCTGACCAAGTTGTGTGATGGTCATTCAAGTAGGCTTTTTATTTCTTTTCTATCTACATGTAAAACAAAAACCCCTGTCATAACCCAAAATCTGACACCAAAGATCCAGACTGCACAAACATTGCAGCAAAGCACTAAGTCTGACTCATGCAACATTTAAAACAAAATATCATCCTTTCACTTTTGGAGAACATTAGAATTTGTCTTTTCTGTATGTCTTCTTTATGTTACTCTTCAAAAATAAGACGTGTCTGTAAAATACTGACACCCAGGGTATGGTGGCTTGTCCTATATTCAGAGGGAAGGGGAAAACAACCTCCTATGGCAGCTCAAAACATGGTCTCCAGGGCCTGGATTAATCAACGAAACAAGGAACCAATCGCTAATGCTACACTGTTACTTTGTACAAGGCAGTCTGAAAGACAGCTATAACACATGCCGCTGTTATGGATAGTGAAAGGGTTGATGGTATTGGGTGGAACCATTGATGTTGTTAAGTATATTTTATAGTCCATGTATGATGACATCAATGACTTTGTTCCAAGCGATATGCAGCCAAGTCATTAAAATCCTTTAAGGGGTTTAGAAGATAGAGCAGACAAAAATGGAAGGCTCAAACCTTTGACCTAGAGTTTTGACCTTGACCTTGAGCTGACATGGCTGACTCTTGAGTTCTGCCAATCGTCCTGAAGTTTCATGAAAATCCTTCAAGGGGTTTAAGTTATATTGAAAGGACACAATTGTTACGGACGGGCAGACAGACGGATACCATTCCTATAACCCCCCACCACTCGTGGCAAGGGATTAAAAATGTCTCCCTTTTAAACATTGTACTTTTGGAAAGAAGGATTTTATTAAAGTTAACTTTATCTACTGTGAAATCATTAATATTTGTGGGGACTAATTTTCGTAACAAGTAAAATTCCCATTCTTTCTATATTCAAAAATTGAAATCCACAAATTCATATCCTCACAAAATTAAATGATTTTACAGTATTATTTTGTTAAAAAAGATCTAACCTCTGCAGTGGTACCAGGGACTTGCCTTAAACAAATTTGGTGGACACTCAGGGCAATGCTACATGTAAAATATCATACCTCTAGGCATTGCATCTTTGGAAAAGGTTTTTAAACCCACTGAGAAATATCCTTGAAGTTGCCAAAAATTGGTTAAAAAAATTGTAAAAGGCCACAAATGTAGGGCCATGGAAAATCATTAAAACATAACATTCCCACAAAGTACACAACTAGGCTTGGCAGTGGTAACTCCGGTGAAGTTTGGTGGACTTCCTACTAGTGGTATAGGAGTAGCAGCACAGATATTAAAGAATCTGACAAATCAAGGGTCATGCGATATGACTCCGCTGAAAATCATTTAAGCACAACTAGGCTTTACATTAATCACTTGTGAAGTTTGTAAATATTCAACTCTATACAAGAGGGTCATGATGACCCTGAATCGCTCACCTTAGTAATATGAGCTACATGTTTCAAATGGCAAACTGATGCTAAAATATTAGAAAGTAGGTCAGTAGGTCATATTCATGGTCACTGAAAGTCAGTTTTAAGATCGGTGTGCAAAACTGTACATGTCATCCAAATTTCAAGGCTGCAACTTAAACAAGAGGGCCATGATGGCCCTATATCGCTCACCTGAGTAGAGTTGTTTGCTTGAACAAATTTCTTAGCTAAAGCTTTAAAAACAAGAAAATTAGGAGAGTGGGTCAAGGTAAAGATTATGCAAGATTACTTTTGAAATCTGTAAAAAAATATTACAGATGTTGCTGTAGCTTAGAAAACAAGAAAGTAGGTCAGTAGGTCACATTGATGATCACTGAAAGTCTGTTTCAAGATCGGCATGCAAAAATATATGTAAGTCATGTCATCCAAATTTCAAAGCTGTATCTTAAAACAAGAGCTGTCACTAATGGTGACAAATGCCCCGCAGCACCTTGACCTTTGACCTGGTGACCTTGACCTTTGACCTGGTGACCCCAAAGTCAGTAGGGGTTGTGTACTCAATAAGTACTATCAGCATGTGAAGTCTGAAGGTCCAGGGTGAAGTGGTTCACAAGTAAATTGCCTTCATGCAAAAAAGTTAACGTTGGCCCCTGTGACCATGACCTTTGACCTGGTGACCCCAAAGTCAGTAAGGGTGCTGTACTCAGTAAGTACTATCAGCATGTGAAGTCTGAAGGTCCTGGGTGAAGTGGTTCGCGAATAAAGTGCCTTCATGCAAAAAGTTAAAGTCAGTAGGGGTTATGTACTCAATAAGTACTATCAGCATGTGAAGTCTGAAGGTCCAGGGTGAAGTGGTTCACGAGTAAATTGCCTTCATGCAAAAAGTTAACGTTGGCCCCTGTGACCTTGACCTTTGACCTGGTGACCCAAAGTCAGTACGGGTGGTGTACTCAATAAGTACTATCAGCATGTGAAGTTTGAAGGTCCTGAGTGAAGTGGTTCGCACTGTACTCAGTAAGTTCTATCAGTATTTGTAGTTTGAAGGTCCTGGGTGCAGTGGTTCGCGAGTAAAGTGCCTTCATGCAAAAAGTTAACGTTGGCCCCTGTGACACTGACCTTTGACCTGGTAACCCCAAAGTCAGTAGGGGTGGTGCACTCAATAAGTACTATCAGCAAGTGAAGTTTGAAGGTCCTGGGTGAAGTGGTTTGTAAGTAAAGTGCCTTCATGCAAAATGTTACTGTTGGACCCTGTGACCTTGACCTTTGACCTGGTGACCCCAAAGTCAGTAGGGGTGGTGCACTCAATAAATACTATCAGCATGTGAAGTTTGAAGGTCCTGGGTGCAGTGGTTCACGAGTAAAGTGCCTTCATGCAAAAAGTTAAAGTTGTGACAAACTAACGAACGAACAAAAGGACAGTTAAAAAATTAATATGCCTCCCTTCGGGGGCATAAAAACAAGAAAGTAGGTCAGTAGGTCACATTCAAGGTTACTGAAAAACAGTTTTAAGATCGGTGTGCAAAACTGTACATGTCATCCAAATTGCAAGGCTGTATCTTAAAAAAACAAGAAAGTATGTCAGTGGGTCACATTCAAGGTCACTGAAAGTCAGTTTTAAGATCGGTGTGCAAAACTGTACATGTCATCCAAATTTCATGGCTGTATCTTAAAAAACAAGAAAGTAGGTCAGTAGGTCAAGGTTACAGTCAAGTGACCCCTAATTACTTGAGGTCATAAGGTAATTATAATAAAACAGTCTAGGAAATATAATCAGATAATTTTTTAAGTATTTTTTCCTATATAACTCATATAAAAACTATGTGACCCTCAGGGCGGGGCCTCTTTTCACTCCAGGGGCATAATTTGAATAATCTTGTTAGAGAGCCACTAGGCAATGCTACATACTGAATATCAAAAGCCTAGGCCTTAAACTTTCAGTCAAGAAGACCTTTAAAAGTTTTTTCCTATGTAAGTCTATGTAAAACTTGGGACCCCCCAGGGCAGGGCTTCTTTTTACCCCAGAGGCATAATTTGAACAATCTTGGTAAAGGACCACTAGGCAATGCAACATACCAAAAATCAAAAGCCTAGGCTTTGCAGTTTCACATATGAAGATTTTTTTCCCCCTATATAAGTCTATGTAAAACTTGGGACCCCTGGGGTAGGGCCTCTTTTCACCCCAGGGGCATAATTTGAACAATCTTGGCAGAGAACCACAAGGCAATGCTACATACCAAACATCAACGCCCTAGGTCTTGTGGTTTCAGACAAGAATATTTTTAATTTTTTTCCTATTTAAGTCTATGTTAAACTTGAGACCCCCGGGGCGGGGCCTCTTTTCAGCCCAGGGGCATAATTTGAAAAATTTTGGTAGGGAACCAAAAGGCAATGCTATATACCAAATATCAAAGGCCTAGGTCTTTTGGTTTCAGACAAGAAGATTTTTGAAGTTTTTTCCTATATAAGTCTATGTAAAATTTGGGACCCCCAGGAAGGGGCCTCTTTCACCCCAGGGGCATAATTTGAACAATCTTTATAGAGGACCATTAGATGATGTCACATGCCAAATATTGAGGCTCTATGCCTTACGGTTTTGGACAAGAAGATTTTCAAAGTTTTCTCTATATAGGCAGAGAACCACAAGGCAATGCTACATACCAAACATCAACGCCCTAGGTCTTGTGGTTTCAGACAAGAATATTTTTAATTTTTTTCCTATTTAAGTCTATGTTAAACTTGAGACCCCCGGGGCGGGGCCTCTTTTCAGCCCAGGGGCATAATTTGAAAACTTTTGGTAGGGAACCAAAAGGCAATGCTATATACCAAATATCAAAGGCCTAGGTCTTTTGGTTTCAGACAAGAAGATTTTTGAAGTTTTTTCCTATATAAGTCTATGTAAAATTTGGGACCCCCAGGAAGGGGCCTCTTTCACCCCAGGGGCATAATTTGAACAATCTTTATAGAGGACCATTAGATGATGTCACATGCCAAATATTGAGGCTCTATGCCTTATGGTTTTGGACAAGAAGATTTTCAAAGTTTTCTCTATATAAGTCTATGTAAACCATGTGACCCCCAGGGCGGGGCCATATTTGACCCTAGGGGAATAATTTGAACAGCCTTGGTAGAGGACCACTAGATGATGCTACATACCAAATATAAAAGTCCTATGACCTGTGGTTTTGGACAAGAAGATTTTTAAAGTTTTTCTTTTCGGTTGCCATGGCAACCAGAGTTCTAAATGGAATTGAATTCTTTGCATAATTTTTAAAGAAGACCATCCAAGGAACATCCTTGTGAAGTTTCATAAAAATTGGTCGGATGGTTTAGGAGGAGATGTTGGATGGCCGGACGCCAGACGGTGAGCGATCACAATAGCTCACCCTGAGCCTTTGGTTCAGGTGAGCTAAAAACAAGAAAGTAGGTCAGTAGGTCAAGGTCACAGTCAAGTGAATTCTAATCACTTGGGGTCATCAGGTAATTATAATTAAACAGTTTCGGAAATATGATCTGATCATTTTTAAGTATTTTTTCCTATATAACTCATATAACAAGTGACCCCCAGGGCTGGGCCTCTTTTCACCCCAGGGGCATAATTTGAATAATGTAAGAGATCCACTAGGCAATGCTACATACCAAATATCAAAAGCTTTGGCCTTGAACTTTCAGACAAGAAGATTTTTATTCATTTTTTCCTATATGAGTCTATGTTAAACTTGGGACCCCCAGGGCAGGGCCTCTTTTCATCCCTGGGGCATAATTTGAACAATTTTGGTAGAGGAACACTAGGAAAGGCAACGCACCAAATATCAAAAGCATACGCCTTGCAGTTTCAGGCAAGAAAATTTTTAAAGTTTTTTCCTATATATTAAGTCTATATAAAACTTGAGACACCCCTGGGCAGGGCCTCTTTTCACCCCAGGGGCATAATTTGAACAATTTTGGCAGAGGACCACAAGGCAATTCAACATACCAAATATAACAAGAGCTGTCAGTGGACAGCGCGCTCGACTATTCTCAGTGCTTGATAGTATAATATAAGCAATGAGTAAAACTTAAACATTGCAATAAGCATATTCTAAGTCGAAAAGGGGCCATAATTCAGTCAAAATGCTTGATAGAGTTGCCTCCTCCTTTTGACAGACTGGGGTCATGATGGTAAACAAGTATGCAAAATATGAAAGCAATATCTCAATGGACTTTGAAAATATTTGGCGTGGTACGCAAACTTTAACATTTATTCTAAGTCGAAAAGGGGCCATAATTCAGTCAAAATGCTTGATAGAGTTGCCTCCTCCTTTTTACAGACTGGGGTCATGATGGTAAACAAGTATGCAAAATATGAAAGCAATATCTCAATGGACTTTGAAAATATTTGGGGTGGTACGCAAACTTTAACATTTATTCTAAGTTGAAAAGGGGCCATAATTCAGTCAAAATGCTTGATAGAGTTGCCTCTTCCTTTTTACAGACTGGGGTCATGATGGTAAACAAGTATGCAAAATATGAAAGCAATATCTCAATGGACTTTGAAAATATTTGGGGTGGTACGCAAACTTTAACATTTATTCTAAGTCGAAAAGGGGCCATAATTCATTCAAAATGCTTGATAGAGTTGCCTCCTCCTTGTTACAGACTTTGAAAATATTTGGGGTGGTACGCAAACTTTAACATTTGTGCGATGCCCACGCTCATGCTCACGCCGACGCGAGTAGGATAGCTCCCTATTCTTTGAATAGTCGAGCTAAAAAGCCTAGGCCTTGCAGTTTCAGACAAGAAGATTTTTAAATTTTTTTCCTATATAAGTCTATGTAAAACTTGAGACCCCCAGGGCAGGGCCTCTTTTCACCCCAGGGTTATAATTTGAAAAATTTTGGTAGAGGACCACAAGGCAATGCTACATACCAATGTCAAAGGCCTAGGTCTTGTGGTTTTAGACAAGAAGATTTTTAAGTTTTTTCTTATGTAAGTGCATGTAAAACTTGTGACCCCCGGGGTGGGGCCTCTTTTCACCCCAGGGGCACAATTTGAACAATCTTCATAGAGGACCATTAGATGATGTCACAATCCAAATATCAAGGCTCTACGCCTTGCAGTTTTGGACAAGAAGATTTTTAAAGTTTTTTCTATTCGGTTGCCATGGCAACCAGAGTTCTGCAAGGAATTCAATTCTTTGAATAATTTTTAAAGGGGACCACCCAAGGATCATTCCTGTGAAGTTTGGTGTAATTCTGCCCAGTGGTTTTCAAGAAGAAGATTTTTTTAGAAAATGTTGACGGACGCACGACTGACGACGGACACTGAGCGGTCACAAAGGCTCACCATGAGCCTTTGGTTCAGGTGAGCTAAAAAGCAAGAAGTGTAAAAATATAACAAATCAAGGGCCATAACTCCGCTGAAAATCAATGAACCAGAACATGCAGACGATATGCATAACTAGGCTTAGCAATGATAACTCCTGTAAGGTTTGGTGGAAATCTGCCTAATGGTGTAAAAGAAGTTCCCAAATAACATAAAATTTGACAAATAAAGGGCCTCTGAAAATCACTGGACCAGAACATGCTGTTAATATGCTTAATAAGACTTGGCACTGATCACTCATGTAAGCTTTGGAAAGTGGCCAAAACTTCATAAAATTCAATGAACCAGAACATGCCAAAGGTAAACATTAGGCTTGGCAACAATAATTTTTGTGAATTTTGGTGTATTTCCTCTAGATGGGGTTGAAGCAGTTGACCGGACAAAGTGAAATAAAAGAAATCAAGGGCCGTAACGCCATTAAACTCACTGAACCAGGAAATGTTGACAATATGCACAATGAGGCTTGGCACTGATTACTCATGTAAGGTTTGGTGGAAACCAACCCAATAATATCACAGAAGTGGCCAAAAACTTCATTGAAAGTCACCAAACTAGGAAATTGACAATGATATGCACAAAATGTATGATCCCAGGCCAAAGCATTCTTAAGTTATCATCTGGAAACCATTTGACTATGTTGGGGTCATTGTGATCTGACCTTTGACCTACTGACCTCAAAGTCAAATATGACCTGTATTTTATGAAGTTACACCTGTGTACCAAAAATTATTTAAATCTGTCATGCCTTTCATGAGTTATTGTCCGGAAACCATGAAAACCAACAGACCGACAAGCTCACTCCTATATACCGCCCCCCACACCCCAAAACTTTGTTTGTGGGGGTATAAAAATAGGTGCCCAAGTTCATATTATGATAAAGACTCATGCAAGGTTTCATCAATTTATATGATATACGTTTTTAGCTAGGCATGTCACAAGATGAAAATGTGCATTTTTTACTATTTCAGGGGCCATAACTCTGGAAATAGGGGGCGGAGCAAGATGAAAAATAGAAGGTGCACAAGTTCATATCATGATAAAGACTCATGCAAGTTTTCATTAATTGACATGAAATACTTTTTGAGCTAGGCATGTCAAGGTGAAAATGTGAATTTTTTACTATTTCAGGGGCCATAACTCTGGAAATAGGAGGCGGAGCCAGACGAAAAATAGGAGGTGCACAAGTCGATATAATGATAAAGACTCACAAGGTTTCATCAATCTATATCAAATACTTTTTGAGCTAGGCATGTCACAAACTTTTTTCGGATGGACAGATGCACGGACGCACACACAGACAAGACCAAATCTATATGCCCCCTCCAATGAGTGGTAGGGGGGGGGGGGGGCACAAAAAACATTGAAATTTGAACAAAATAACAATACACAAATTGACCTTTATCATTGTATGATTACTTATGGTGACCAGTATATCATTTTTAATGTACAACACACTCATTTCTTCACTCCATCAAAGTTTACATATATATATCCCCAACAACCTATTTCAGACCATCAACTATCTTCAACCGTCTAAGAATTTGTATGATAGAAATCTTTATCAGCCAAATTTATCGGTTGCGATTGTTTTACTGTTTACAGTGGAGACAGAACATATAAGAAACCTATTCTCCCTCACTTTTGATGCTTGGAAGTTTATATAAATTACTTTAATGTAGCCGTGCCATGTTTTCAGGAGGATTTTAATGCAAAAAAACACTTGCATGCTTCCATGGCTACTACCTATTCTTACTTAACCAATATTCATTATTTACCTATCTTTTGCAGTTAATGTGTATTTCTTAACCAATTTTTCCTTCCAAAATTGTGAAGCATACCATTCAAAATTATTATGACAATGCAATTCTGATGCCTGTCCTTGCAACAATTTTCTTCATTTTTCTGAGCATTTTGAAATATTCACAGTGTCAAAAGCTTAGCAGTAAAGTAATACATTGTCCACACCCTATAAACGACTGTAGCCCCCCTCTTCCTCTTGCGAGTGATCAAAACAATAAACAGACACGCGAAACGTAAGAATAGTCTTCAAATTCATTATTTTGCTTTACACTGTATGTGTATTAAAGTTTAACGATAAGTCTAACATAAATATGTGTATATAGTAATATAATAGATGAAACTGACAGGTAATATTTACAAAATGTTGACTGATCACACTCATTGCATGAAAATTCACTCGACCAAGTCACGAAACTGATGAATATCACGCCAAATTGATTTGTAATCAAATTATCCATGATGCTTTCTGTAATATGTATGCATACTCCATAAATATATGTAAATTAAATGTTTCGTATTTATTGCGTTTTTGAATGAAATTGATTTTTATCTAGTCTGTGTAAAAACATTAACTGTATGCCGACTTGCCAAGTTTAATATTTGATCTGAACGCGTATTTGCGAGTGATACTTTATTCCATCTTGCGAGTACAGTAGGCGATTTATGTCCTTTAAAAGCGAAAATGAAATTTAAAAAAATGCATACAAAATTGTCTCTTTTAATCAGTTGTCATGTTTATGATGTCATTTAATGTCGAACCCCTCGTGTGATGCTTATACTAATCCATTGGAGGCGGGGATGGAGTGTCTGTGGCTCGCTATCCTACTTAATTAAATAATTAATTGAATGCTTCAGCGTCGTTTACATGCAAGTACTCAGTGTTGGTTTTACACACATATGTCACAAACTGACCACGGGCCTCAATGTATCTGTAGTGTAAATACAGGTATTGCATCATCTTTTCGTAAATTTTTGAGTTATTGAGGTAAATGTCAGATTTTACGCATAAAATACCTCTCATGTTTTTCTGTATTTCATAAGTTAAATTTCCATGTAAATTTCATTAAATTCGGTTCAGTAACAAGAAAGTTGGTATTTTATAAACTTTAATAATTCATGTTTTCATCCCCAAAACCACTAAATTGTAAATTTCAATCCGCGCCAAAGTAGTCAGATTTTCCGGCTATATCGTGATTCCCGTGAAAATGCAAATAGTCAGAGTACACGCATAAGCCGTGAGTCCCATGAAATTTAGTATTTGGCGGGACATTACCCTACAAATAGACTGGACTAGTTATGCCTAGTGCACACCACTTTCGACATTAGACGAATTTACGTCAAATTGATATTATATTCATGCTAACTTTTGTATTAAGTTTATTTCGCATTGCATCGTATTAATTTGTGATTGTAAATAATAGCTGCAGTTTATCATTTCCTTATCTATAATTTTTCATCATAAACTTTTCATATCTTTTCCATACTTTAACTTCAGACTTGTTAGTAATTTTAGAAATAATGGAAGTAATAAGTGACGTATTTTAATCACGTGACGTATGAACTTAGTAGCACATATATTTTGTATAAGTAGCACGTATCATTTATGGGAGCCAATGGAGGTATGGTGTACCCAAAGGAGCAGTTTTATGCCCTTACTTATTTGTTTTGCTATGGTGCTTACCATGTGTTATATACATGTATTTTAGCTTCTTCCACCAGACGACTTTTACCTGGTGATGCTGTCACGACCCGGAAGTACAATACCCGAGGTTCATTTGTCTTCACTCGCCTAGATGTGATTTTCCCAGCGCAGAGCTTTTGCCCCAAAAGCTGTGAAGTCAGTTCAGGGATGCAATCACCTATCATCATAGGGAGCCAAAACGGAGTCAACGTATTCACGGTTTAAAGGGACTTTACTTGAAGATATGTTGTATTTTTGTGCTACTTAAAGTTCAAAGTAAACGGAAACATCTGTGTCAACGAACAGTCAGTGTTAGAACTTTATACTTCATAAAAGAGTTACTGAGCTCAGATTTTTTTCTTTCTTTCTTATAATAAGATTTTCTTTTTCACTTTTCATTTATTCATTGTAAATAATCATTTTCTGTAAATAAATTTTTAAATATTGTAATGGGTGTTGATTTGTTCTGATAGTTATTGTCCCCGGTACGTCCATCCTGTCACAACATATACTATCATAAAATACGAATTAGAAACTGAAAGTATAAACAGGGTCCCTACTATTTCATGCAAGAAATTAACCGTCGATTCCCTACGGAAATCACGGTTACCTGACGATTTTAAAATAAATATGAGATGAGACAGAAGGGGACTATAGGTCGACCCCAGTCTGTCTGTCCGTCTGCAACAAAATGATCCTCTGATTTAAAAAAAATAATTATTTCACCGGCAAGTATCCTGCTAATAAACGTATAAATAAAAAAGGATAACGAAAACATTACCGGAAAAGTCGATTAAGTCCTTATTAGTAATTCAGAGTTTACTTCATGGTAAACCAGTCAACATGATTCAAAAGTAGTACAACTATCACGAATGGCCTAATGGTTGAACTACCTGATCCCCCCTTCCTCAATAATAACATAAACATGTTATCGTTACAAATACCGTGCGCGAGTAGTACAGCCGTCATGATTACTACCTGTCAAGATTTACTACTATTTCTCAGGTTAGCAATAATTTACATTTGATAGTAATAACACGTCAGGAATCTGTCTTTGCGGATTTGACCTGGTGACCTAGTTTTTGACCCCAGATGACCCAATATCAAACTTGTCTAAGATTCTATTGATGGTAACATTATGACCAAGTTTCATTAAGATTGGATCAAAAGTGTGACCTCTCAGTGTTAACAGTCAAATTGTTGACAACGGACAAGGACGAAGGACGACGGACACAGGGTGATCACAAAAGCTCACATTGAGCACTTCTTGCTCGGGCGAGGTAATAAACCCTCATTTTTTCCTCTAATGGCACTTCTGCTTGTAAAATGGGACCTTATTTCATTCGCAGAATGTATTTTCAGTAAAATAAGACAAGTTTCATGTTAAAGTTCGTGAGTTTATGGCAAATACAAAGACAAAACTAAAATAATGTTGTTTACTGTGCGACGCTGTCAAGAAAGCAATCCACAAAGGACTAGTGGATTCAGTCTGGCTCCGTTTCACTCCAAATCACCCCATTCACTGTTCATATTTTCACACCTTATTAATTGTAGTTGCAATTATATACTGGTTTCAATGGTTTGAAATTCTAGGAAGTATAGAATTGTATGCGACACATTGTCTAATTATGGTCTCATGATGGTGAACATTTATGCCAAGTTATTTCAAAATCCCTTAATGCATAAAGAAGTTACGGCACTGACACAAAAAAAAGCAGACCATGTTTCACCTTTAAGTGTTACTTTAAAAAGAAAAAGGAAAATAACAAGATGGACATTAAGTATATATTGCCGATGTTTGTACGTAATCTTTGAGAGAGGTAGGTGTAATAGCATTGAAGTAATTGCACAATCAAATATATGAGGACACATATATAAACAGACCGAACAGACAAACTGCATGTTGCCTGCTATATTCCATCCTCCTTCAAACTTTGGTTGCGGGTTATAATTATGAAGAAGTACTACAGGAGCATAGGAAACGACGATATTTTATAAAGAAGTCACTCACAAACAGGCATACAGTCTTTTTACGAAACTCGCAAGGACTTGTACAGTATTTAAGCAAGCATGCATACAATCAGGAAATAACACCAAATCTTATTTCATTGACGGTTATAAACAAATTGGAGAATTTGATCAAACAATGATTTGATTTTATTTTACCAAACTAGTATTGTTTCTTTATCCATGAAACAGTGAAATTTACATGTAGGTAATTCTTCAAGCAAGAAAATAAGTACTTTTGACGCCGACAATGTACAATTCTGGACAAAATCAGTGATCAATCGAGTTTTTTGCTATACTTCTACCTGTCATCAGACTAGCACATTATATACAGAAACAAATCATGTTCAGCTTCCAATAAAATGTAAATATACATACCTTCAAAGCAAATCAGTCACTTTAAAATGTTATTATTTAACTTTTAGTTGTCAGTTTATTGTTTTGATCACTCGCAAGAGGAAGAGGGGGCTACAGTCGTTTATAGGGTGTGTTGTCGTCTTTGACAGTTATCAATGTAGGAGATGTGACACCTAGGTTCTCTTGAGTTATTGTGCACATAAAATAGTTCTTTAGATAATGCACTAACTTTTGCCTGCCATTTACTCTACCCTACCCCTTGAAGCCTAGCTGCCAATTCAGGCAAGTGTACCAAACATATACTGATCTGCCATGTTGGTTTTGATGCATGTTACCAGACCTGATTTGTCAGTGTACTATGTTTGCCATGGTGAAATGAAACAACAGTAGAAGTTTAGTGCTGTTTCTTTTTGTTAGAGCGAAAATAACACACATGGTCTGCTTTAGGTTGTAAATTTCCAGCATGCATGACTTCCTACCGACCACTTTCAAAATTAGAGATCATGCCAGGGATTCAATAAGAAACTTGAAACTTAAATGGTATGCTTTTATAGCATTCATGTGAACAAAACTGGACAAAAAACTTGTTAAGCGGTCGGAAACTGATTGTGCCGGGATAGAACTATATATAAATATGGTGGGTATTTAAAAGTAATGTCAACTGAAGCTCTCAGACCTATTGAAACTGTTTACCTTTTTACGCTCAGACTTATTATCAAATATAGGAGGTAGTTTCAGGGCATCTTCATCTTCTTCACTGTCGCTTTCAATCCCATAATCCTCTAGTGTCTGAAATGTGTAATGTGACAAGTAATCAAGATTTGGTGAAAAATTTCACACAGTGTAATCACATTCCAAAATCCTCAAGGTTCTGAGTGTGACAAGTAACTGAGAGCTGCTTAATCTAATCCCAAAATCCTCAAGGTTCTGAGTATGCCAAGTAACTGAGAGCTGCTTAATCTAATCCCAAAATCCTCAAGGTTCTGAAATGATAATTTGGCAAGTAACTGAGAGCTGCTTAATCTAATCCCAAAATCCTCAAGGTTCTGAAGTGATAATTTGACAAGTAACTTAGAGCTGCTTAATCTAATCCCAAAATCCTCAAGGTTCTGAAATGATAATTTGACAAGTAACTGAGAGCCGCTTAATCTAATCCCAAAATCCTCAAGGTTCTGAAATGATAATTTGACAAGTAACTGAGAGCTGCTTAATCTAATCCCAAAATCCTCAAGGTTCTGAAATGATAATTTGACAAGTAACTGAGAGCTGCTTAATCTAATCCCAAAATCCTCAAGGTTCTGAAATGTAATTTGACAAGTAACTGAGAGCTACTAGATAATCTTTGTTTAATCTAACCCCAAAATCCTCAAGGTTCTGAAATGATAATTTGACAAGTAACTGAGAGCTGCTTAATCTAATCCCAAAATCCTCAAGGTTCTGAAATGATAATTTGACAAGTAACTGAGAGCTGCTTAATATAATCCCAAAATCCTCAAGGTTCTGAAATGGTAATTTGACAAGTAACTGAGAGTTGCTTAAAATTCTCAACATAATCTAATCTCAAAATCCACAAGTTTAGAAATATGGTAAATACTATGTGAAAATAATGAATAAATACTAATAAACAATAAATATTAAAGAAATATGTTAACCACAGAGCTGCTGGAAAATCTCATTATTATCTGATCTTGAAATCAACAGTTCTTAATGACAAAGTGAGACAAGTAACTGGGAGCTGCTGGAAAATTTAATGAAATCCAAAAGGGGCTGAAATACATCATGTGACAAGTAACTGGGAGCTACTGGAAACTTTCAGTGTAGTCCCATTCCAAAATCCTCAAGGGGCTGAAATACATCATGTGACAAGTAACTGAGAGCTGCTGGAAAATCTAGAGCTGCTGGAAACTCTCTGTGTAGTCCCATTCCAAAATCTTCAAGGGGCTGATATACATATTGTGACAAGTAACTGAGAGCTGCTGGAAAATCTCAATGTAGTCCCATTCCAAAATCCTCAAGGGGCTGATATACATATTGTGACAAGTAACTGAGAGCTGCTGGAAAATCTCAATGTAGTCCCATTCCAAAATCCTCAAGGGGCTGATATACATATTGTGACAAGTAACTGAGAGCTGCTGGAAAATCTCAATGTAGTCCCATTCCAAAATCCTCAAGGGGCTGAAATACATAATGTGACAAGTAACTGAGAGCTGCTGGAAATCTCAATGTAGTCCCATTCCAAAATCCACAAGGGGCTGAAATACATATTGTGACAAGTAACTGAGAGCTGCTGGAAAATCTCAATGTAGTCCCATTCCAAAATCCACAAGGGGCTGAAATACATAATGTGACAAGTAACTGAGAGCTCTGGAAAATCTCAATGTAGTCAACCCTTCCCAAAGTCTTCACAAGGGCTGAATTTAATAATGTTGAATTAGTAACTGTAGAGCGCTGGAAAATCTCAATGTGGGTTCCCCCCATTTCCAAAATCCACAAGTGGAGAGCTGAAAAAAATGGCTGATAATGTTTTTGACAAAGTTAATTTGAATGCTGTTGGGAAACAAAACTGAATTCAATGGTGTAATCATTCCTAAAATCAAATACGAACAGAGACGGCCTGACATAATATCAATAATGTGACAAGTAACTAGAGTGTGGCTGGAAAAACCCCCTTTCGAGTTGACAAAGTCCCATATTCCAATAATTTTTTCTTTTCATCAAAAGGCGACTGATATTATGTATATTGTGACAATTTTAAGTGAGATGTGCTTTTTTGCTTTTTGAAAATCTCTCAAAAGTCAGTTTCCATTCCAAAATCCAAGGGGCTGAATACATAATGTGACAAGTAACTGAGAGCTGCTGGAAAATCTCAATGTAGTTCCATTCCAACTAAATCATCAAGAGGGCGCTGAATATTATCCATATTGTGGACAAGTAACTGAGAGCTGCTGGAAATCTCTGTAGTCCCATTCAAAATCCTCAAGGGCTGAAATACATATTGTGACAAGTAACTGAGAGTGCTGGAAAATCTCAATGTAGTTCATTCCAAAATCCTCAGGGGCTGATAATATGTGACAAGTAACTGAGAGCTGCTGGAAACTCTCAGTGTAGTCTCATTCCAAAATCCTCAAAGGGCTGAAATACATATTGTGACAAGTAACTGAGAGCTGCTGGAAAATCTCAATGTAGTCCCATTCCAAAATCCACAAGGGGCTGAAATACATAATGTGACAAGTAACTGAGAGCTGCTGGAAACTCTCGGTGTAGTCCCATTCCAAAATCCACAAGGGGCTGAAATACATAATGTGACAAGTAACTGAGAGCTGCTGGAAACTCTTAGTGTAATCCTCAAGTTTCTAAAATGCACAAGTGGCAGGAAATTGAAAGCTGCTGGAAAACCTCAAGTGTCTCAAGGGTCTGAACTAGTAACTGCACGGCTGCTACTCGTGCATTCAATGCTAAGCTTCAATGGAATTGCGGCACTTCAGGTGAACGATTTGCGCACGAAAAATAGACAAATTAACGGTAACTGGTTTCTCTTTCTTTGTGTTATTTTATTTTCGGAAAAGCATATCAAGAATCGGGCTTCATAGTCTGACCTGTATACAAACAAAGATATATCCTGCAAAATATTTTCATAAATAATGAAAGAACAAGTGAGATATGATGAAAATTCTACAAGCATTTTTATCAAAACATCGCCTAACTGAACCATAATATTGTACAGAAATGTTATTTTTGTGATCAATTATCAATTTCGAATGAAAATATAGCGAACAAAACATCAAAATATTATATTATCTTATTTTACATAATGTTTAATTTACTGGAAGTGCGAAGATATTGCTAATTTAAAAATGGGTCAAAATGTATACAGTGCTCAATTTGTGGCATCGGAGATAGAATTGCACATATAGTTTTGCATATATTGCTGAAGGATATTCGACTTTGTGTATTGTTTTATTTTATGAGTAAATGTAACAATAACATTTAATTCTTTTATGTAGAACCTGCAATCAGTACCTCGTCAGAACAGGCGAAAAATTCACAAGGTCCAAGAAAGAGAAATACTGGGCTGTTGCACTCTACTGAAGAGCTGTTGATCTGGTTGAAACAAGTATAAAACAGTGATGTCTTTCTCATTCATGATTTGATGCCACAAGACTTTGAGAACCAACAGCTGAGGAAGTCCTGTTGAAAATCTTTTATGGTAGGCATAATCATGATACGGTTAATTCTTCGAAAGAGTTACAAGTCGTGGACTGCCTATAAAATGTCAACCAGTCAACAACCTAGTAACTGTTATGCCAATGCGAGACTATCAAAATGTGTATCAGAAGCTTGTTGCTTTACCCTTCTGAAAATTCCAGTGACATATTTCTCTTGCAGCATGAAATATTGTAACGGGAAAAACAACTGGTACTTGGTCCTGTTCCTAACGTCAGTTCGGCTACGACGGCAGACGACAATTTCCGTATACTTACTATGGGTCGACCCTTACAGAAGCAAGCCTCTGTGGCGTACATGCTGCGTATTTGCTGTGTATATGCCGCGAACACAGTAGTACGCCAGAGGAGTAAATTTTACATACACCGCATGCAGCGTACATGCCGCGTACTATTTCGACGAGTACGCAGCATGTACGCAGGAGGTCACTAGTACACTTCAAGTACGCAGCACAGACTCTGAAAATTTAAGGAGTACACTGCAAGTACGCAGGAGGGACTTGTACAAGAAAATAGTACACTGCATGTACACCGCAGATACTTTGAAATTTGAAATTTGTGCAGTACACTTCATATATGCGGGAAAGACTTGTACAATTTCTTTTGGCATTTATACTTAGTTTTTTTTTATAAGTTAAAGTCTGAAGTAAACTTCATATACGCGGGAGGGACTTGTTCATTTTCATTTGGTGTTTATACTTTGAATTCTTTTAGGTAAAAGTCTGAAGTACACTTCATGCAGGAAGGATTTGTACTTTTTTTTTTTTTTGGAAGCAAGAACTTGATTTCGAGTAAACTTTTATCTTAATAGCATAGAATAGTTCAGATTACGGTATTTGAACAATGAAAATTTGCCAAACTATTTGCAATGTTCATTTGTGAAGCTTACATCTTAGTGATTTCTGAGCTGCACCTTGCATGCAGTGTAAAAATATATTCTTTTTCATTTTGAATTAATCCTGGAGCTTTCTGAACTTGAATAATTGAAAAGCCTTATTTGAACTTCGTTGCATTACATTTTGTAATACATGAATAATTACCAAGAATAATGCCTCAACAGCGCCCGAATGAGAATAATTAATAGCTCTCATTGTTATTTGAATACTCTTAAGCAAAACACCATTCTATCATGTTTTATAAAGGCTTTAATGCTCATTATGTTAACTCATTAAGGCCTCACCAAATTAAAAGTTGTTCATCGGATTTGCCGCTCGTATATTTTCAGAACGTTTTTGGCTAATTGCGCTCGCCCCATTGGAAAAAAATCAATCCAAAATTTTTTAGTGCGCTACTTTTTACAGACATAAAAGTGTATAAATGCTTATATAATTCCAGTCCTAGATTGTTCTCAGATGGATTTTAATCAAAATAAATACATACTACGCACACTTCGTCTATAATAAATCATAACACTTTTACGCCATTTTCTTCAAATGTATACCAAATTACATGCTACAAAAATTGATTTATTTCCTTGAAAAGTGGATGAAGAAAAGCATACTAATTTATTTGATAACATAAATCTACATTATTTTGGTAAGGGTAAATACTTACTGATGCATGTCACTTATCTTTTTTCTGTTTTTTTTCTGTCCAAATGATCAGTATTTGCATACGAAACTTGGTGGGGTAAGGAATTTACATTATCACAGCAGTTTTGCCACAAGAGTACACAGCATGTACGCAGCAGGAGTACACAGCATGTATGCCGCAGGACTCGGGCCAGGAGTACACAGCATGTACGCCCACAGGAGTACACAGCATGTACGCCGCAGGGGTAGTACACCGCAGGGCTCATTTGCATGTGAAAAGTGTATGTGCCGCGTACATGCTGCGTACTATTTTCCACATACTAAATTCCTCCAGCGTACATCCTGTGTACTATGTAGTCCACAGCATGTACGCAGCAAGTAGTACGCGGCAGAGCTCATTTGCATGTCAAAAGTGTACTACAAACGTACTATCGGTGTATGTGCGGTGTATATCCTGCATACTATTGATGCCCTTGATTTCAGTACGCATCAAATATATGCTGTATGCACACAGCAAGAGTACGCAGCAGGCCTTTTTCTTCTGTAAGGGGAGCGGAATTTAATAAAGGGAGAAATAAATAAGCTATATGTTTAACAAATAATTATATTTAATTATAACAGCTAAAATTTAGTAAGGTTAGTAATATTAGTTTAAATGTTAATCTGATTTAATAGATCTACTCAAATGTTCTGGTAAAGTCTGTGATATCCGTATTTTATCTAAAGTTATATTTACATTGCTGCTGGTCGACTCCTGTAAGGCTCTCTGATCCTCCAGGGAAATGTTAATTATAAATATTATGTTAGTTTGTTAAATTTATAAAGATTCATTAAAGAAATTTGACGACTGTAATTTTGGGTGGTCTTGGCCGAAAACAGAAAGTGAAAAGCTGGTGTTCCGGGTGCGCATCCAGTTTTATTTGCTCTGCTCCATAATACTTTGATTCCAAGGCTGAAAGCGGTAATTTAACCGTCCATCCAATCAGAATCCCGGATTCCACCAAAATGGCCATTTTCAACCAATCAGAAACTCTGCGGAATTTCCCTTTCTGCGTAACCATCCGCCACATCAGATGAGCAAGGAACAGTCTTCCATTCCGCCACATCAGATGAGCAAGAAATAGTCTTCCATTGGGTTTACTATAATGTTCTTAATCTTACGCTGGGTAAAAAGGGCTCCTACCATTTATAAGTCACACTATAAACTATAAACGATCAGCGATACAGTATGGTAGAGTTTTTACCAATAACAGGTCAATAATTACACACAATATTTCACAAATATATCATTTTCGTGCAGAACAGTCAGAACAAAAATTGTGGGGGCAAGGTCAGGGTAAAGTAATACTTGAATGATTTTAAAATAACTGATGTATTTGTGATGATTTAGGTAGCAATCAAGCCTTTTTTCGTAAATGACATATTTTTCAATATTCAGTTAACAATAAAATAGTTAGCAGTTTTTGAAATTACATACATGTTTCTGATTTTCTAATATGAGCAAATAATGATATCCTTAGAAACAGTATACAGCTATAATCTTAAGTTTGGAAGATAAATTTTGAATATTATTTACATTAGACATTGATGCAGACTTTGCCGTTGACAGTAGGGTCCAAGAATAACCTTATTACAATATCATATGAATACCCTAACTTGACCCCGATCGTTGGCAGGACCAAATTTTTCCCATATTTCCTCTTGATCAGTGATAAGTTTTTACTCTTTGTTATATGGATAGTAGAGAAAGTCGGAATTTTCACTTTGTTATAACGATTTTTGCCTGTTCAATTGGACCTCCTAATTTGGGGGGACACTTAAAATCTGAGTAAAACATAATTTTTTTTTGCCTCATTTTTGAATGTATTTTCTCAGCATAGTTTTACTTCTCCTAATGTTATTGATATGAAGTGGTTATATTCAAATTAAGACCAAATACCGTTATTTTTCAATTGTAGGTTAGTATCGTCAAAATGTTAATATTGAGGCACAGAAAAATTATTTTTAACATTTTTTTGTGTGTTTTTAAATTGTTTACTTTTGAAGTGTTTTTTTTACCAAAATTAAGTGTTGTATATTTCTGCAAAATCCGTTTTAGATAGTGCATATATTTGTATTTCCATTGACTGGGAAATACCTAATTTGTACAAAATTTCAAAAACGGCCGGTAATTTTCCATTCATGCACAGTGCGAAACTATGTAATTTAATTACCAACAGCGACTTTTTTTATATTGCGGGTTAATACAAAAAACGCTGCGTGAACCATTCAGTTTTTAAAATTTACTCGCTTCAAAGTTTCAACTGTAATTGACAATATATATAAATTTGAATTTCTATATCGATTTTAAAAGTACTCGACAGAATGTAGGCAAAATTCTATAAAAACGGTCGAATTTTCATAAAATTACTTGCAAAATTACAAACAGCGCGATCCTAAATATTTATTTCTTTCTAAAAGTAAATAAATGATGCAAACTATAGGCATAAAATTCAGACTTTTGACCAGAAAGTGCAAAAACAGAATAGAAAAATCTTAAATAATGAAAAAGCGGCAGCAATTTAAAAATATGAAGTTAAAACGATTTTTTGGCAAACAGATTTCTGTTACGTGACCTCGGAATGTAAATAGAAAATCGGGACGCGGTTTAAAAAACAAGAACAATGATGTTGTTGCGTTTTTTTAATAAGTTTTGAATGAATCTTTGGCATGTTCATGTATTTTTTGACACGACACTTTATAATAAGATATTCTTCTCAAACCGTTTTTAAATTTCCTTGAGGGCAAATAGGTCACAGAGGTAAGATATCCGCTATTATAGTTTGACACGTTTACCTGTCAGTTTATACGGGATATTGCACATTCACTTTAACAAATTAAAAAGAAGTTTTTTTCATTTATTTTCACAACACTTGATTACTTCTTAGCTCTTTAAAGAACCAAGGCGGTACGATCAAACCCGTGATGTACAACTTGGCGCGAAAACATGACGTAATGCCATGAAAATCTCGGGGAAACTTATACCGCTTTGATCTCCACTTCTAATGTCATGATACCGACACACTTTTAGCTCTTTGAGGGGGTGTTAATTGATGATGAAAACAAGGCCCAAATTACTTTGTTATCAACAGAATAATTACCGATAATCGTTAAACGTTTATTTTTTCGCTTTCAACACGGGTGGGTGGGGGATGTTACCCGATGACCGAGAATTGTGTCCATATTTTTGGGACACTTTTCAAAATAATTATTTTTCGGGAAATAAGTCTTGGGACAGTGAAAAAATAATTATTTTATCCTGTCCCAAGACTTAGGGTAAATACGGTAATATTATAGAAATATTAGAAGTGTATGACTTAAAATTTCTCATGAATTTGTTTTTATTCATGAATTTGTTTTTATTTAACAAGTAAAATAACTAGAATTGTGATGCCCAACTGGTTGTGAATAATTTGATACAGGTTCTTGAATATAGCTTTGCTGGACCAAGTGTGTTTTGGTTGATTGTGCTTGATTAATGTGCTTAATGATTTTTTTATGTGAACAAGTGATTTTCTTTTCAGATATGTTATAATTCAAAGGAAGCCATTTCTGAGAACTTTAATACAAACAAACTTAATTAATAGTTATAGAAACATGTTATATTTTATATTCCAGATCATTATTTAATGTTAAGTATTTCAGTGAAAAATTAATGTAGAAAAGATAAATAGTTATATTGGTAAAATTTAAATTTGTGGTTTGTGCTAGGTGTTTGTTTAATGTAAGTTCTAGTTTTTGTCCAAAAATAACATATTATAGCCAATGATAAAATTAGTCTGTTGAAATGATGTATTTCATTTTTTCCTACTTACAGAGATTCAAAGGAATATATGGCCATTGTACTGAGAATTTTATAATGAAATCATATCAAGATGGCCGCTTTCCAAAATCAAGTCTATAACGCAAACATTCCTATTAAAGCATATTACGCATATAAAGTAACATTTTTGTATACTGTAAAATCATTTAATTTCGTGGGCATGAAATTTCGTGCTTTTGGTCAAAACGGCAATTTCGTGTGGATATGAATTCATGGATTTCAACTTTTAAACATAAAATGAATGGGAATTTTACTTGTTCGTTGGGATTTAAATTTCGTGGATTGTCAGTAACAACATATACTTTAGATGGACCGAGCAAAGGCATCAGGGATTTAAGTAGGTTTATACGTTAACTTGTTTTAAAAATCCTGATGTATTTAAGTGATGAGGGTTTGATATCTAACAAGCCCTTGTCACGTAAATGTACAGCTTTTTTTTTCAATATTCAATAAACAATTAAATAATTTGCAGCAGGCTTATTTACATCTACCAACATAGAACATTTTGTTTCTGTTTTCATTTTCTTAATATGAGCAAAAAATCAATGATATACTGGTAGACAATCAAGCTATCCAGACTCAAATCAAGATCTAGTTAAGGTATTGGACCCGTAATAGAGTACCTCCTTTTTGAAGAGTATTCATTTCCTACCATAAACCTACTTTGATTGCAACTTTCAGGGGGGCGTAGTGACCGAGGGTCCAACGCAATAAGGGCGTATCTACATTATAATAATCATATGTAGATACGCCCTTATTACGTTGAACCCTCGCATACGTTCAAGCCCCACTGGGACCAAAATTTTTTTCCCCCATATTTTCCTCTTTTCTAGTAAGTTTTTACTTCTTTCAAGACTTATTATGGATGTATTGTACAAAAGTGGAAAATTTTCATTTTATAAGCGATTTCTTGCTGTTCAAAGTGAATTTACCTCTGAATTAGGAGGGGTAGAGTAAGATATCTTTAAAAATACTGAGTAACATGCAGTATAAGTTCTCTATTTTGCCTTCATTCTTTAGATTACATATTGTGGAAGAAATGCAGGTAGGTTTTACTTCTGCCCCAATGTTATTTTTGAATGAAGTGAGTAAAATTCAAAACAGACCCACAGGATTTGACCTTAATTTTTCAATGTTAGAGTTAGAATTCTGTCTCATTAAATCTGTTTACTTGAGGCACCCTAGAAAAATTGATATTTACAGGGTTTTTTTTGTGTTTTATAATTGTTTAACAATAGTTTGATGTTTCTTTTATCAAAATTAATGCTGTAATGAATTCTCTGCAAACGTTTTAGATAGTGGCCATCACATTGAAATTTGTCTCTACTTGAGCTGGAGGAAATACCATAAATTATACAAAATTTACAAAAAACAGCACGGTAAAAGTTGTTTAAAATTTGCAAGAAAGTGCGAAACATAGTCAACTTTAAGAATATACCAAGCAAATGCGATTTTTTAAACATAACTATTAGCTGGGTTCAATACCTTAATATAAGTAAGAACTGTTGGAATCCAGTATACAGTGCTTAGAACTCTCAAAATTACTCAGTCTTTCTCAACAGTGTACAGCATACTTTCAAATATGACAATATTATCTAAGCTACAATAAGTTGAATAACCCCGTTTTATAATTTTTTATGGGCAAGCCCCAGTCACTCACCGAGAGACGTGTTAAAACTTTGTCGTACTGTATCTTACACTTTGTCTGAAAGGTGTACTGCTTTCGTAATCTGACATAGTAAGTCAAATGTAGCAGTAAGCATATAACACTGCAAACGAAGATTAGTTCGCGCAATTCTATCTCCAGTGCCGCAAGTGTAGCACCGGGCACATTTTGACGTATTCCAGCTATGTTTTTTCACTTTTTATAAGGAAAACATGATTTTAAGTTAGATTATGTATAAATTGTGATTTATTTACTATATTTTCCTCCGGAACGAAAAGGAAAGCAAGTACAAAACACTTATACACAAAATACAGATATCCGTGAATGGTATTTTGATCAGTAGGTCTGCAGAATTTTCATCACTAGTCTTGTTCTTTCACTAATCAAGCACATATTTTCCAGGATAAGTCCTTGTTTATATAAAGGTCGGACTACGAAGCCCGATTCGTGATATTCTTTTTCAAAAACAGGATAATTTAAAGAAAAAATGAACTACTGGCTGTAAATTTGTTGAATTATGTACGCAAATTGTTCACTGGAAGTGCCGCCATTCCACTGAAGCGGAGCACCAGTGGTGCTGGAACTGCACAATTAGCAGCCGTGAACTGAGAGGAAAAATTGTGCTCAAAAGTCTATGCATTCTTGATATGAATGTACCATAGGTATCTACCTTTCTTACTCTTTTCTGTATCACTTCAAGCTGTGACTGCAAGTGTTCCTGGTGACGTTTCTTTTGCTGTTCTTCTATAGCAGACAACACCATCAAAGCCTCATAGTCACTGTTCAAGCCATGTGAAGACAAGGCCCTGCGTTAAATAAATTTACAGTGGAACTTTGTTCTCTCAAACTTGGATAATTTGAACACTACCCTTTGCTGAAACTTAACAAATTTTGTTTGTCACTTCAAGTTTAAGAGAATTAAGTTTTACCATAAAAAGCTTTCATTTCCTTTATAAATTCCTTTCTTTACAAACTTTGGCAGGGTAGTCTTAAACAAGAGGGTCATGATGACCCTATATCGCTCACCTGTAAAACCTGGCCTTGGAATCATCAAGATAAACCTTCTGACCAAGTTTCATGAAGACAGGGTCATAAATGTGGTCTTTAGAGTGATAACATGCTTTTCCTTTGATCTGAGTGGGTGACCTGGTTTTTGACCCCACCTGACCCAGATTTGAACTTGACCCCACATTTCCTAGTATCAAACTTGGCCTAGAAATCATCAAGATGGACATTCTGACCAAGTTTCATGAAGATACGGTCATAAATGTGGCCTCAAGTGTTAACAAGCTTTTCCTTTCATTTGACAGGGTGACCTAGTTTTTGACCCCATATGACTCAGTTTTGAACTTGGCATAGGAATCATCAAGATAAACACTCTGACCAAGTTTCATGAAGTTAGGGTCATAAATATGGCCTCTAGAGTGTTAACAAGCACTTCCTTTAATTTGAGAGGGCAGTGTTTTTTCCCCACTAATTTGGAAATGGGGCTGGGGCCTTTACAGTTGGGAAAAATGCATCGTAAAACATCCAAATTGGGATTTCTTTTTATTTCAGAATAATGAACTAACAATACCTTTTAGGCAAGTTTTATGGTAAAAGATAGTAACGTTAGCGATATTCAGTCATTAAAAACAAACAAGAGAGCCAAGATGGCCCTAGGACACTTACCTGAGTAACACACCATAACAGTGTAAACATGTTTTACTTAGTGATTTCATGGAGACAAATATTCTGACCAATTTTCATTAAGATTGGACCAAAAAACGTGGCCTCTTGAGTGTAAACAAGCATTTTCTTTTATTTGACCTAGTGACCTAGTTTTTTACCCCACATGACCCGATTCGAACTTGTCCATTTCATGAAAACAAACATTCTGACAAAGTTTCGGAAAGATTGGTGCAAGTAGTGGCCTCTAGAATGTATACAAGCTTTTCCTTTGATTTGAGCTAGTGAACTAGTTTTTGACCCCACGTGACCCAGATTTGAAATCATCCAAGACTTCATGATAACAAACATTCTGAACAAGTTTTATGAAGATAGAATAAAAAAATGTGCCCCTTAGGGTGTAAACAAGCTTATTCTTTGATTTGACCTGGTGACATAGTTTTTGATCTATGATATCCAGATAAAATTTTGTCAGATATTTCAAGCAGACAAACATTCTTTCCAAGTTTCATGTACATCAAATGAAAAATGCAGCCCCTATTGCATAAACAAGGTTTTTCTTTGATTTGACCTTGCGACCTAGTTTTTGACCCCAAGATTACCTATATTCAAACTTGACCTAGATTTCTTCAAGGCAGCCATTCTGACTAAATTTTATGAACATCCAGTGTAAAATGCAGCCCCTATTGCATACAAAAGGTTTTTCTTTGATTTGACCGGGTGACCTATTTTTTGACCCTAGATGACCCATATTCAAACTTGACATAGATTTCATCCAGACAAACATTCTGACTTAATTTCATGAAGATCCGGTGTAAAATGCACTCCCTAATGCATACACAAGGTTTTTCTTTGATTTGACCTAGTAACCTAGTTTTTGAATCCAGATGACCTATATTCGAACTTGACCTAGATTTGATCAAGTCAATCATTCTGACCAAATTTCACAAAGACCAATTGAAAAATACAGCCTCTATTGCATACACAAGGTTTTTCTTTGATTTGACCTAGTGACTTAGTTTTTGACCAAGATTACCCATATTCATACATGCCCTAGATTTCATCAAGGCAACCATTCTGATTTAATTCTATGAAGATCCTGTGTAAAATGCAGTCCCTATTGCATACAAAAGGTTTTTCTTTGATTTGACCTTGGGACCTAGTTTTTTAACCTAGATGACCCATATTCAAACTTGGCCTAGATTTTATCAAGGCAATCATTCTGACCAAATTTCATGAAGATCAATTGAAAAATACAGCCTCTATCACATATACAAGGTTTTTCTTTGATTTGACCTAGTGATCTAGTTTTTGACTCCAGATGACCCATATTCGAAATTGACCTGTATTTCATCAAGGCAATTATTCTGATAAAATTTCATGAAGATTAATTGAAAAATACAGCCTCTATCGCATACACAAGCTAAATGTTGACAGACGACAGATGCCGGACATCCAGTGATCACAATAACTCACCTAAAAAAAAATCTTCTACAAGCAAATATTTATCTCTGAGCTTGCAATACAACAAACATGATTGTGTTGTGTGTTTCATTATCACATTTATGACTCTATTTTCATGAAACTTGGTCAGAATGTTTATCCTGATCAGCCCAAATCCCAGTGAAAAATAGTATGTTTTTTTCCCCAAATTTTACTTGGAAGTTGGGAAAAAATGTCTGAAAATTTTCACAACATAACACGAAAAGTAGGTTAAATAATAATCCATTACGTTAATGTAGATATAAAATTAATGGTTTTTGTTAGCTCGACTATTCAAAGAATAGTCTAGCTATTCTACTCACCCTGGCGTCGGTGTCACACCTTGGTTTAAGTTTTGCATGCAAGTACTTATGGCTATCATTTAAAGGCAAATAGCTTTGAAACTTATTTTTTACTTTTTCTAGGTCAATTACCAACCCCACTCAGTCTAGGGTGTTAACAAGCCTTTCCTCTGATTTGACCTGGTGACCTAGTTTTTGACACCATATGACCCAATTGCAAACCTGGTCTAGAGATTATCAAGTAAACATTCTGTGCAAGTCTGTATCAAATCAAAGCATAAATGAAACCTCTATATGGCTGCAAAAGCCAAAACATTAAATTTTGGCCCTTTAAGGGCATAACTCTGGAACCCATGATGGTGGCCAGTTTTCGAAAGGAACCTATATAGTTATTATGCCAATACAAGTTGTGTAAGTTTTATAACAAGAGCACCGCCTTGCGGGTGCTGACGCTCATCTGATTTTTTTTTGTGTAATAGAAATATTGTCCTACCCATGATTTTCTAAGTCTAAAAAGGGTCATCATTCTTGCAAAAAGCAGGATAGAGTTATGTTTCTTGATGTTCAGTGTCCACTTATGATGGTGAAAAACTGTTGCAAGTTTTAAAGCAATAGCTTTGATAGTTTATGAGAAAAGTTGACTTAAACATAATGCTCAACCAAGAAAATGATTTTCTAAGTCCAAAAGGGGCAATAATTATTGCAAAAAGCAGGATGGAGTTATGTTGCTTGCTGTACAGGGTCAGCTTATGATGGTGAACAAGTGTTGCAAGTTTCAAAGCAATAGCTTTGATAGTTTAAGAGAAAAAGTTGACCTAAACATAAAGCTTAACCAAGAAATCTGATATTTTCTAAGTCCAAAAGGGGCCATAAATCTTGCAAAAAGCAGGATGGAGTTATGTTTCTTGCTGAACAGGGTCAACTTATGATGGCGAACAAGTGTTGCAAGTTTTAAAGCAATAGCTGTGACAGTTTAGGAGAAAAGCTGACCTAAACATAAAACTTAACCAAGAAAACTGATTTTCTAAGTCCAAAAGGGGCAATAATTCTTGCAAAAAGCAAGATGGAGTTATGTTTCTTGATGTACAGGGTCTGCTTATGATGGTGAACAAGTATTCCAAGTTTCAAAGCAATAGCTTTGATAGTTTAAGAGAAAAGTTGACCTAAACATAAAACTTAACCAAGAAATCTGATATTTTCTAAGTACAAAAGGGGCCATAAATCTTGCAAAAATCAAGATGGAGTTATGTTTCTTGCTATACAGGGTCAGCTTATGATGGTGAACAAGTATTCCAAGTTTCAAAGCAATAGCTTTGATAGTTTAGGAGAAAAGCTGACCTAAACATAAAACTTAACCAGGCAACGCCGACGCAGACGCCGACGCCGACACCGACGCCGACGCCGACGCCGACAACCGCTCAAGTGATGACAATAACTCATCATTTTTTTTCAAAAAATCAGATGAGCTAAAAATCAATTGCAAAATCTGGTCTCTATCTTGTTCACAAGCCAAAAATAGCAAATTTTGGCCCTTTAAGGGGCCATTACTCTGGAACCCATCACGGCATCTGGCCAGTTTTCAAAAGGAACCAATACAAGTTGGGTGCAAGTTGTATTAAAATCAATTGCAAAACTAGAGATGCTTTTGAGAGAGAAAAGTGCATGTCTCCCACAACTACCAATACGAAAAATGTCTAGTTTCTCTGGATGGTCTAGACGAGTGGATCCAATTAGATGGTCTGGACAAGTGGATCCAATCAGTAATTCAAGGGCCATAATTCAAAAGTGCCTGGGCGGATTTGGCTAGTTATCGAACCTGGCCGAGGTCTTATGGTCAAACACATTTTGTTTAAGTATGGTGAAGATCGGATGAGAAATGTTCGACTTAGAATCAAGCTTTGTGACAGACAGACTGACAGACACACAGACAGACACACAGACTGGAGTAAATCAATATGTCTCCCACACCACTGTGTGGTGGGAGACATAATGTGGTCTCTTATATATATATCGTGTTCACAAGCTAAAAAATGTCAAATTTTGGCCCTTTAAGAGGCCATAACTCTAGAACCCATGAGGGGATCTGGCCAGTTTTTGAAAGGAACCAAGATATTATGCCAAAACAAGTTGTGTGCAAGTTTGATTTAAATCAGTTGCAAAATGTGGTCTCTATCGCATTTACAAGAAATTGTGGGCCCGCCTGCTTAGCTCAGTAGGTAAGAGCATTGGTCTGCGGATTGTAGGGTCGCGTGTTCCATCCTCGGGCGGGGCGTATGTTCTCCGTGACTATTTGATAAACGACATCGTGTCTGAAATCATTAGTCCTCCACCTCTGATTCATGTGGGGAAGTTGGCAGTTACTTGCGGAGAACAAGTTTGTACTGGTACAGAATCCAGGAACACTGGTTAGGTTAACTGCCCGCCGTTATATGACTGAAATACTGTTGAAACACGGCGTTAAACCCAAAACAAACAAACAAACAAGAAATTGTGGACGGTCGAACGACGGATGAAGGGCGATCACAAAAGCTCACCCTGTCACTATGTGACAGGTAAGCTAATGAGTTCCAAATAAAAGAACTTGCATGTTCTCCATCCATGTAAACTAGTCCATAATTTTATGTACTACAACCTAATTGTAGATTGACTACTGAGAAAATATCAGGGTGGAGTCAGGATGAACTTTCTTACACCACAGAACAATAAAAATTCTATTTTTAAATATGTCTAAAAACTAAAGAACAATATCAGGCTTAAATTTGACATGAAGCATCTTATTTTGACAGATAAAAAATCCACTCTGATAAAAATCCAACCTGATAAAAAATCCAAGAGTAAAGTTTATATCCATTCTAACACAAATTTTAAATATTCAAATAAGGGTGCATGTTTTACCTTTGTTTTGGGTTTAATGCCATTTTTCAACAGTATTTCAGTTACGTAAAGATGGGCATGCAGTTAACCTAACCAGTGTTTCTCCACAAGTACATGTAACTGCCAACTTCCCCACATAAAATCGGAAGTGGAGGAAGAATGATTTCAGACACAAAGTCTTTTATCCAATCATCACAGAGAACATAATACGCCTTGCCTGGGGATTGAATTCATGATCAAGCAATCCGTAGATATGCGCCCTTCCTATTGAGCTAAGCAGGTGGGTATTTTTTTTTTATTCTAATTTTCTATTTTTGCAGTATACTTACAGTTCACATTCAAACTAGAAACTATAAAGTGGTTCACCAGAATGAAAATTTTACCTTAAATATATGTATCACACACTGAATCATCAATGGTAACAACTTTGTTTTAATAGTATAAACTATTGGCCCCTAAAAAGGGACAAGTGCCATGTTTTGGATGAATTTGGGAGATGATTTTACATTGATGTTAGAGACCAAGTTTCATACAGATCCACTAAGCAGTTCAAGAGTTTTCTACTTTAAGCTGTTTTGACCCCTAAAACGAGACAAGGACCCCATCTGAACAAACTTGGGACAGGACCCTATAAAAATACTGCATACAGTGTTTGACAAAGATCCCGTTTGTGAAAATTTGTTTCAGATATTTATCTTTTTAGCTCTAGTAGCCCCCTACTGGGAACTGAAAATCTCTATTTGAAAAAAAATATAGGAGAGGCCCTTATAATAATGCTACATACCAAATTTGATGAAGATTCTTTAAACAGTTCATGAGGAGAAAATGTTTTTAAGTTTTTATATTTTTAGCTTTAGTGGCCAATGAAAGGGGCCAGGGGCCCGCATTTTAAAATATTTTGAAGAGGACCTTACAGTGACAGTACAAACCAAATTCAATGAAGATCCATCCAGTGGTTCAGGAGAAGAAGTCAATTAAATGGGGTTTGTTTCTCTATTGTGAATAAAAGGTATATCTATAAAAGGGGCCGAGCAGCCGCATTTGATCAAATTTGGGAGAGGACCTTACAATGATGCTACAGATCAAATTGAATGTTGATCCATCAAGCGATTTATGAGAAAAACTTGTTAAAATGTACAGTCAAACTTGTCATAGCGACTCACTGAATTAAACAACTTCCTGTCGTATACGACTCTGTTCCAGACCGTCCAACGTAAATCACTATATAAAGTCACTGAATTAAACGACTCCCTGTCTGATGCAACAAAAGACTAATTTTTGCGTCCCGTGACAATTATATGGCTGATTTCAACGACCTTTGGCGTTTTTCACACCCAGGAAGTTTGCAAAAAATGTTTTTCACACCTCATCGTAACCTTGACTCTGGAGCCAGTGGAGGTATAAGTAGTCAATTAGCGATAATAAGTGATAATTGTTCATTCTTCAAAGTGTTTGCTAAACATAACACCGTTATATTTAATTGACCCGCGTCTATCGATTACCGGATAGATACGTATATTCTCGATTATCGGCCATTTGAACAAAAATTCTCATAATCTATCGCTTTATTTTTATTCTTTTCCTAAAGAAACGAATTCCGGATGTTTACTAATGCAAGGTATATGATTTGCGTAAAACATCATGTGGTTACTATTAAAATTTATCGAGTAATTTGAGCGCCTAATTTGCAACCAAAATCATCCGGGATTTTTTCCTATCTATGCACGACGCTATGTCATGGAAAATTACTAGGAAAACTACCTGCAGCTGGTCAGTGCGCAGGACTTTCCTCGATCTAAAAATAACAACCATTAAACACCAATTTTTAAATGCGTACAGTCATGAAGGTCAAAGGTGATTTATGCGGATTTCCCCCAAACAACAATTTGTCTATACGATGGCTTGTAATTTATGGCCTTGAAGGACCGCAGCTTCCAAATATTTTATGATACCCCAGTAGTTAACTGCAGCGGAAGTCACCCGTGATGTGCCGACGATTGATCATCAAAAAATTACGTCATATTGTAATGCCAAAAAACAAACAAAAATATTTGACTTCTTCTGTAGACAAGGAAGCGAATGAAAGTAAATATTGTGGGACTTGATATGACAGTTTTTGAACTGATGTGGGTGTTGCCAGGTTACTTGTTGGGTGTTTGTACCCTGTCTGTTGAATTGTGTCAGGCTCTTTGACTGTACAATGTACTCAGAGTTTTAATCATGATTTTTATACATTACTTGTACATAGTCATTTAATACAAACAACATATTTTTATTGTATTTATTCTTTAAACATACAATTTTAAATTTAGAATAAATTATTTGACAAATATTATCTTATGTCTTAAACATATATAAAGATAATAGAATCCACAAAATGGCATATGTGTAGTTATATTAAACAACTGACCTTGCTATTTAGTGAACCTGAATTAAAAGACTCCCTGTCATATGTGACCTTTTATGGATGGTCCCGTGGGAAGTCACATATGACAAGTTTGACTGTATTTCTCTCTTTGGCTCTATTGGCCCCTTAAAGGAGCTGAGAACCTTTTTGAGAGGACCTTTAAATAATGCTCGGGGAGAAGAACTTTATAAGTTTTCATTCAGTCTCTAATTCCTTTTGTACTTGAAATATGTTTTCCTCTTTGTGAAATGTAATTGTAATGTAACTTCTGCAAAAGATATATTTAAACTTAATAATAATACTTAAAAGTGGAGTGTTTCATGGGAGAGTTCATTAAAAGGTTATTCTATTTTCAGCTGTAGCAGAAAGTACACTGATGCTACTGCTACAGACCAAATTTAAGGAAGATCAATCAAGCAAATTATGTAAAGATGTCATTTACCAACGGATGGACAATTGAAATTTGTGACAATACATACTATAGCCTTCATTCTAAAAACAGATCTTTTCTTAAATGTTTGTTTTCTTTCATGGCTGTAGAAATTTGGAAAGACATACCTTACTCAATTAAAAATGCTAGCACAGTAAATTCATTTGAGTTCACAAAAAAGAGTACTAGATGATGTGGAAGGATGCTTTCAAATAAGTCGAGCCACCCTAGTCAATTTTAAAGATATTTTCTATATTTCTTTTAGAGCAGTTTCCCCAATTTTTTCTAAACCTGAAACTGCAGCGACAGACAGACAAACATACAAAATATTTTGTACTTTCAAAAGTTATGTCTGGATCCATCTTTTGTCTCTGACAGAGAGACAGACAGACAGACAAATCAACAGTCAAACAAATGCAAAAAAATAAAATGATATACTTACCCTCCATATCTCCCTCTTGATATGAATAAAGTTTCATGAAAAAAAAAATCTCTTGCACTTTTAATTATAAACCTAGTGTTGTGACAGACAGATCGACTGACAGAAAAATGAAAGGACAGAATGAAATAATGTACATATTTGCTATATTGCCTCAAATCATGTTTCATGAATATGGTCTTTTGTACTTTTTAAAATATTAAAGAATCAATTTTTGCTCACGTTTTTATGCCCCCGAAGGGAGGCATATTAGTTTTCAACTGTCTATCCGTTGGTAAGTTCGTTCGTTCGTCACGTTAACTTTTTGCATGAAGGCACTTTACTTGTGAACCACTGACCCAGGACCTTCAAACTTCACATGATAGTACTTATTGAGTACACGACCCCATCTGACTTTGGGGACACCAGGTCAAAGGTCAAGGTCACAGGGGCCAATGTTAACTTTTTGCTTGAAGGCATTTTACTCGCGAACCACTGCATCCAGGACCTTCAAACTTCACATGCTGATAGTACTTATTAAGTACACGACCCCTACTGACTTTGGGGTCACCAGGTCAAAGGTCAAGGTCACAGGGGCCAATGTTAAATTTCTGCATGAAGGCACTTTACTCGCAAACCACTGCACCTAGGACCTTCAAACTTCACATGCTGATAGTACTTATTGAGTACACGACCCCTATTGACTTTGGGGTCACCAGGTCAAAGGTCAAGGTCACAGGGGCTAATGTTAACTTTTTGCATGAAGGCACTTTACTAGCGAACCACTGCACCCAGGACCTTCAAACTTCACATGCTGATAGTACTTATTGAGTACACGACCCTTATTGACTTTGGGGTCACCAGGTCAAAGGTCAAGGTCACCAGGTCAAAGGTCAAGGTGCTGCGGGGGCATTTGTCACCATTAGTGACAGCTCTTGTTAAACCGTATGTTGCCATAGCAACCAGACTGTTTTTGAATGTAGCAACAAACTAAATTAGCATGCATATTTTCCTTACTGTCCTTTATCACCATACCAAGTTTAATAAAAAACATCCTGCAGGTTTTTCAAGTTACCACAGGATCCAGAGTTTAGGAAAGGACATCTGCTGGTCACATATTTAAATTGTTTCTTTGCCATATCCACTAAAAATTTTGACACAGTAGTAAAACTAGAATTATTTCTGAAGGCCAATAATACCCAAAGATGTTTTTTTGATACTGGGAAAGTAAAAAGTTCTGACCTTCAAGTCTGTTTGATCTCAACCAGACAAGAAACAGACCATATTAATCTTTGACCTCTAAGTGTGACCTTGTCCTTGGAGCAAGGGGTCTGGGTCTTCCCCATGACACATCATCTCTTTATGGGAAACGACTGTGCAAACTTATTTCAAAATCCCTTCATCAATGGCAGAGTTAAAGACTTGACACATAGCGTGACAGAGAGACAGATACACAGCCCATTCTTCCAGAAAAGACAGGAGACAACACAAGTAAAAAAGTATGGTTGTTTAAATAATCGTTATAGTCCATTTTAATCAACCTGGTGGGGCGTGGTTACGCAACGGTCCACTGCATTATTGTGCAAGATATGTAGTATATTCAACAACCTTATTTCTTATTCACTGGCCATCTATCTTACACTGTCACCATTGTAACTCTACCTATTTTGGTCGTTTTTTAAGATTACCATTATCTGCATAAGCCAGAGATTAACTCCGCCCCGCCAGGTCAAATAAAACGCACTATACCATGAGTCAAGAATGCAGTAAAAAAAACAAGAGCTGTCACTGTTAGTGAGAAATCCCCTGACAGGTGCCCAAGAATGCTACAGATGTCGGCGCAAAATATGCCAGAATAGTTTAGGTTATAAATCATATTGTTTAAAAAAAAACAACAAGAGTGCCAGACTGTCACAAATTACGCCCGTCATCGAACTTGGCCTAATTCAAGGGGCATAATCCAAGAGTGCCTGGGGCGATTTGGGTAGTTATTGTACTTGGTCAAAATATTATGCCCACAAACATTGTCAGCAAGTTTGGTGAAGATCGGATGACTTTGAGTGCGGACAAGGCTAAATTCGCAGTTTTTTGAGTAATTTAAGGGCCATAATTCAAGAGTGCCTGGGGCGATTTGGCTAGTTATCCAACCTGGCCAAGGTATTATGCCCACAAACATTGTCAGCAAGTTTGGTGGAGATTGGATGAAAATTGTTCGACTTAAGAGTGCGGACAAGGCTAAACTCACTGTTTTTCAATTCAAGGGCCATAATCCAAGAGTGCCTTAGACGATTTGGGTGGTTATCAAACTTTGATACACCTCTTCCTACTCAATATAAAAACATGGCTTTAATTGATGCCACATTAAAGAGGCATATTCTACATCTAGCTGATCAAAATTTTGCAACCGTATATTATAGGCTAGACATATGTAAAGAAGAACTGATTACATTTTTCAAGAAGAACATATATCGAACTATTCCATTTTGGGCTAATAATCACCTTATAGCGCCTGTCCATAACAAATCGTTATCCACCCAAAATTGTAGTACAACAACAACTTGATAAATAGTAAAACATAAATTTCACTTAATATTGCTGAAATTTTGAAAGTTGGTGTTGTTTATGTTGTTTATACAGGTGTATGTAAAATAACCAAGGAAGTAGGTTAAATAGCATGGTTTTTGCTGCAAATTCGATGTGTTACGTTCTTTTAAAGTACACTGCTTGGTGATACTGGATGTTTCTTTTATTTGTTCCTTTTGACTAAATGATTTATTTACACAGTCATGGTTTCTGAAGATATCTAATTGCACTCAGTTATAGTGCATGCCCCTTTAATGTTGAAGTTTATCTTGGTCATTTAGATATTTCAAAGAAAGTAGACTGTACAATAAGTCACAATACCTTCTATACAGTGGTCGTGTTGGTAAAAAAACACTTTTTTCAATATCGAGTGAGCTGAATGGTTTACTGTCAACAAGGTTTTGTCTTGTATTCAGTGGCTCCATGACCCTCTTCGTCACACTAAACATGTCCCTTTTAACTTCATCACGTAAATTAACAAACTGCCAATTTTTCTTTCCATCACCTGAAAACAAAAATGTCTGTCTGCTATTATGTTTTATAAATGCTTTCAGTTTCTATATATATATTAAGGTAGACTGAATTTATACCAACCAATCACCACCACAAAATACCAGTCCAATTGCTGCAAAGGGCTTAGCAAGTACAAACAAGGTTGCATACTCCATAGCAAATCCACTAACTCTTAAGGTCAGTTTTGGTGCTGCTTTATATACATGCTGAAATTGAACTGCACTTCTCATATATACTCAAATCTATGTTATCATGTCTTGCAAATCAGCAGTGATATTTTAGTCTTTTTAACCAACTAGTTTCGGAGGTGAAGATGTTTCAATAAAATATTGATGCAGGATGCAGAACACTGGAAGCAGGGCCATCCACATATACTAATAGATCACCCTGAACAAAGAACAAGAGAAATGGTTCTTGTGTTCTGCATATAAATTCTTTTCAGTAATTGGGGTCATGTTTCTGGCCAATTAGAAACTTTAAAATTTTGGTAACAAGGGTTTCTTTTCATGATTTGGGGCCATATTCATAGTTATCACACAAACTCATGCTTGACTCAAACTTGGGTGAGTATCTCTCAAAAGGACCATAGGCTGAAGAGATGATTACTTTTTTTAAACAAGGGGGGATGACTACCAGATAATGAAGCTTGAGTTAAGAAGAAATCATACCTTTAGGCATTTTACTTGTTGATGATGCTCGTGCTACACTTTTCCCTCCCACATCCCCTTCTCTCTTTCTGGACTTGGCCTGTGGATGACTATCTTTCATTTTCTTGGCATGAGCCTTTTCAACATCAACCATTTTCCGGACACTAGCTTTTCCAGTACCATCTTTTGATGAAGTTTCCACTTCATACACAGCCTGTGCATTTGAATCCTCAGTTTCATCAGCATCTTTCGACTTTGCACTCTTCTTTTTAGATCCTTTAATTAATTTTTTCCTTTGGTTCTTTTGTGCCCATGTCTCCTCGAAATGTACTTTCTTCTTTACATTACGCTCTGATCCACCAGTAGCTGGTCCTGATGGGACAGAAAAACACATATGTTAAAGTGGTAACAACCTAATGGATTTTTTTTTGGGGGGGGGGTCATGGTAAGTAAGTGTAAGCCATCCTGAAGCCTTTCATGACACCGAAAGCGGACCACTATTGAAAAAGATGTGGCAGTTTGAAATTTAAGAAAATGGCTGATCATGGAGGCAGCCCTTTTACCATTTTAGTGTGTTTATGACATCATTTAGACATTTACACACTGTTAATTCTTTATTTAGCAAATAACCGTTTAAATAGATTATGGTATCTTTTTTCATTCTCATCCATCAGAGGTTCGTCAAAATCCGGGGAACCATGGTAGACCTCTGGCATGCGAGAATGATCTTTCTTGAGTGTAAGATGTAAAACATGGTAATTTCTTTCATTATAGCTGGAAGAAGTAGAGAAATCATTTTACAGAAATAAGTAAATACAGTTCAAGTATTGTTATGACTTTTTAGTCTGATGTAGAGTGAACAATTTTCTAACCATTTTGAAAGAAAATATTATTAGTAATTAGTCTTTTCTCAATCATAGATTTGATTTCTGTAACAAATCTTGCATTATTAGTAGCTTTTGGAATCTTTATTGCTCTTTTCGGTCTATTACAGGTGTACCGAGGATGTCGGTGGTATCATAAATCTTAAGTCCAATCATTTACCCATTAGTATATAGAAAGCCTTGATTGGAGGCCCTTCTGTGAAATATAAGAATGTTAAATTTCTCTTTCAGTGACTTACATAATTATTTATTTGAACCGATTTTCTTTCCACTTCATTTTAAGGTTTAGGAGTATACCACCAAAACACAGAAATTTTTGATAAACGAACAACATCGTTACCAATATTTTAACTGACCATTACATGTTCTGCCGTACTGTCCCGTACTTAAGATATTCTGAAAAAGTTGTCCCCCTTTGAAAATGAATAACATTTGTAAAGAAATAAAAATAAACAATTGCTGAAAACTGTTTTCCACCTAGTTATGTGAAATTTCAACACTCACACGCTATTGCAAATGCATCAAAACAAACTTGTGTAACAGTTCTTCGAAAATGGTGAGTTTTTAAAGGCGTTTGACTGTCCGGAAGATGGACCCCTTTAGGCAGTCCTTTTCCGGAATTCAATGTTTATATCAGTATACTGACACATGTTTTGTAGTTTTTGTAATGATAGCGTATATATTACTCTACAAAACAAGTGTCAGTATACTGATTTAAACATTGAATTCCGGAAAATGACTGCCTAAAAGGGCCCCACTTCCGGACAGTCAAACCCCTTTAAAAACTCACCATTTTCAAGGAACTGTTACACATGTTCGTTTTGATGCATTTGAAATAGCGTGTGAGTGTTGAAATTTCACATAACTAGGTGAAACACAGTTTTCAGCAATTGTTTATTTTTATATTTTTACAAATGGCATTCATTTTCAAAGGAGGACAACTTTTTCAGAATATTTTACGTATGGGACAGTACGGCAGAACATGTAATGGTCAGTTATAAGATTGGTAACGATGTTGTTCGTTTATAGAATATTTCTGTGTTTTGGTGATATACTCCTAAACCTTAATGACTTTTCAGGTTAACCAAAAATCTGTCGGTAACTTATGTAATTCGTTTGCTCTACAAAGTTATATAAACCAGGTACTTAAAAAAAAAAAAGAAAGAGAGGGGGAGAGCTAAGCTAAGAAAATGAGTTAGAGTTGGGCTTTGCATTTGGGTTTAACAGAATTTAGTTAAATAGTATTTAGAAATTCTGAAATGACAATTATAATTCTTAGGATACTTTGAAGACTTATTAAAATGTTTATCTAAAATGGAAGTTTATATCTGAAAATCCACTATTAAGTGTATATAAAATCATGAAACATATGTATTTGTTGTTGATGACTGTGAATTGTTAGTAATAGAAATAGAGAGAGACCCTCACCCACCCCAAAGAGCCCCACAGAGAACAGAATTGTAACAGTATATAATTAGAAATTTAATAGATCTGCCACTGTGGGTTTTTTTTGTTGCCATGGAAATTTCAAGGCTGGATAGTGAAACTGGGCACATCTGAGGAAACTGGAGCTGTCACTGGAGTGTGATGGATGAAGATATTGCACAATAGCTTGAGTCTGAGGTAAAGATAAAGTGTATCAAAACACTATATAAGTATAATTCTAAGCAAAAAGGGGGCATAATTCATAAAATATTGATGCAAGAGTTATGCATCTTGTGTCATATGATGTGGGTGATGATGTGGAACAACTACTTCAAGTTTGAATCAAATCCATTTCGAAATAACTGCGATATAGTGAAGTGTGTCAAAATTAACCTAATTTTCTAAGTACTTGGGGGCATAATTCAAGAGAACTTGGTGCCAGAGTTATGCACTTTGTGTCATATGATGTGGGTGATAAGGTGAAACAATTATTTTTAGTTTGAATCAGATCCATTTAGTAATAACCGATCGAGATATAGTGAAAGTGCATCAAAATTTTAACCTGAAATTCTAAGTAAAAGGGGAGATAATTCATTAAATATTGGTACCAGAGTTATGGGCCTTGTGTCATATGATGTGGAACAACTGCTTCCAGTCTGAATCAAATCCATTAAGGAACAACTGAGACAGAGTAAAAGTGAATTTTAAGTAAAAAGGGGGGATAATTCATGAAATATTGGTGTGAGATTTATGACTCTGGTGCCATATGATATGGGTGATGATGACGAATAACTATTTTAAGTTTAAAGCAAATCCATCAAGTAATTACAGAGATGAGGAGAAAAAAGAGAAAGTGCAAAAAAACTTTAACCAAGGTGGGGACGCGGAAAAACGCTGATGCCGGGGTGAGTAGGATAGCTCTCCATATACTTTGTATAATCGAGCTAACATTAATTTTATCTTTTGCAAGCACAGTAGCTTGAATGCAAGCAAAGCAGTTTGATTTTTTTTCATAGAAACACTGATGTCTCAATATGTATGCTGGATGCATTTCTGTAGTCGGGTGGGAGAGAAGTAGAGAGCTAGTCCAAATAATTTCAAAAACTGATTCTGAAATATTTTTGTGATAGGGCAGAATCCCTCTCTTTACGTGGAGGAGAGATACTGACCTGTGCAAAAATTATAACAATAATGGGACTCGCATATAATTACTGTAGATTCTAGTTGGACTACCTAGGGACAGCAGTAGTCCTATAAATAAGACCTGTCAGACATATTTTTAGGTTGAAACCGCGAAGCGGTTGAGACCTATAACTACCATATTTCAGAGCTTGCAAGAATATCATACTGATAGTTTTCACTGAAAGGCAGATTAATCTGCCGTAAGGTTTTTACCCGTTTTTCAGGCTAATCGACAGATATTCTTATTGATATTAAGGTAACTTGACAGGGAAAACCAAGATGGCGTCACGAAATTAGGGTTGGTCACATTATTTACTCTTATAGGACGATATGCTGCTACAGGGGTCTAAAGATGCAGTTTAATCATTAAACACACACATAAACACTTGTAAAAATGCATTTAATTTATTAAAATATATAATCAAATGTTCTGAAACTCACCATGAAATCTAGTCAATTTTTGTGCGCTTTTTGTGGAAAAGTTATGTATCCAAACTGAAAATAATTTATATCCTCATATCTTTGAATGTGTCCTTCAGGTGCTCCACCTATGAACAAAAGAACTTATCCTCTGGGTTTTATGCTATTCGCTCTGGAATTTCATCAGTAAATTATAAATTTCTATATTTTACACCCTAAAAAGTTGAAACCTGCCTGCAGTATGAGGGTCGTTAAAAAAATTCAAAGTACATGTAAGTTTACTTTGTCCTTATTTCTGAGACTTTACATCCTCACATATTAAGGGTTTTGAGTGAAGTGTTCATTTCTTAGTAATTCTACATTGTTTGTATTTAAATTTTGTAAAACGTTTTCAATCTTTTCAATCTATGTCCTAGTTCAAATGTGTTTGCTACTGTTTGAATAACCCTCAATGTCAAAACTTTACTGACTTGCATGGAAATCTCATGGAAAGCGTGGATCTTAGGCCATACTAAATTAATGTATGTTTAATATAATTGATAAAGTACATTTTCTTGATTTTCTGTTGCCTCCCAAAAAAAATACAGAGACAGTTTAGGTAAGGATTACTTCATTTGAACATGAAAGGGTCATAAAACATAATGTAATATACCCAAAATCAGCTATGTTTAGGTACATTTTCCATTCATAGGACCGGGTGAGTTTTACAATAAACATATTTTTGGAATTGCATGGCCCCTTGTTACTGAATTATTTGCAACAAAATATTGAAATTTATAATTTATTGATGAAATTCCAGAGCAAATAGCATAAAACTCAGAGGATAAGTTCTTTTGTTCATAGGTGGAGCATCTGAAGGACATATTCAAACATATGATGATATAAATTATTTTCAGTTTGGATAAATAACTTTACCGCAAAATGCACACAAAAATTGACTAGTTTTCATGGTGAGTTTCAGAACATTTGATTTTATAATTTTATAAATTAAATGCATTTTTACAATTGTTTATGTGTGTGTTAAATGATTAAAATGCATCTTTAGACCTCTATAGCAGCATATTGTCTATAGGGGTAAATAATGTGACCAACCCTAATTTCGTGACTCCATCTTGGTTGTTCATGTCAAGTTACCTTAAGGTTTTGATGGAGGCCTTGAGAAACAAAAATCAAACAACACCAAATCATAGAAAGAAAGAGTTGTTTGACATGAAAATTGAACAGCATGTAAAACATGTATATTACTTTACGAAACAAGTGTCAGTATACTGATATAAACATTGAATTCCGGAAAAGGGCTGCCTAAAGGGGCTCCACTTCTGGACAGTTAAACGCATTTAAAAACTCACCATTTTCAAAGAACTGTTACACATGTTTGTTTTGATGCATTTGCAATAGCGTGCGAGTGGTGAAATTTCATGTAACAAGGTGGAACATAGTTTTCAGCAATTGTTTATCTTTTTTTCTTTACAAATGGCATTCATTTTCAAAGGGAGACAACTTTTTCTCAAAGATTACTTAAAATAATCGGAAAAAGTTGTTTCCCTTTGAAAATGAATGCCATTTGTACTTAAAATAATCGGGAACAGTTGTCTCCCTTTGAAAATGACAGTTTTGCAGATCAAGTATGTAATTATTTGATGATGTCCCTCATATTTCTCATTTTCCATGTTATGTCAGGTCGTCGAATAATGCGCAGTGTAACTCAAATCAACAATTGTTTCTCGGAACCAGCGTTTGTTTAATTAGCCATTTACAGACCGGGGTCATAATCTATAACGAAACGGTCAACAGTGTTTAGTTATGAAAAAGTTCCATTCATACAGACATTTCATTCATAGGGGCGAATTAATTTACCATCATTATGTAATATTTTCTAATATTATCTGTCTAGTATTTACCGTTAGAAAAATAAAACATTAATATAACATGTTAAAGCAAATAGATTTACTGAAACAGGTAAGTTTAACAATCTTTATACAACTCTGTGGCAAAACTGATAAACGTGGCGAACTATTTGAATTGCGCATGAAATGGTTTTGTGTTGTCAGTCTCAGCACCTTTGAACTTTTGTTGAACTTTGCAGAATTTCGATTTATGGTTATAATAGTCTGGCGAATATTCGCCAGCCTAAAAATAGTTTGAAACGTATTATAAAGATTTCTCTAATTTAGCCTTAATATTACATATTGCACCCATCAGTAATAAAACAGCATAATATTATGATCTGAATCATTTTTAGCTCATCTGATTTTTTGAAAAAAAATGATGAGTTATTGTCATCACTTGAGTGGTTGTCGGCGTCGGCGTCGGCGTTGCCTGGTTAAGTTTTATGTTTAGGTCAGCTTTTCTCCTAAACTATCAAAGCTATTGCTTTGAAACTTGGAATACTTGTTCACAATCATAAGCTGACCCTGTATAGCAAGAAACATAACTCCATCTTGATTTTTGCAAGATTTATGGCCCCTTTTGTACTTAGAAAATATCAGATTTCTTGGTTAAGTTTTATGTTTAGGTCAACTTTTCTCCTAAACTATCAAAGCTATTGCTTTGAAACTTGGAATACTTGTTCACCATCATAAGCAGACCCTGTACATCAAGAAACATAACTCCATCTTGCTTTTTGCAAGAATTATTGCCCCTTTTGGACTTAGAAAATCAGTTTTCTTGGTTAAGTTTTATGTTTAGGTCAGCTTTTCTCCTAAACTGTCAAAGCTATTGCTTTAAAACTTGCAACACTTGTTCACCATCATAAGTTGACCCTGTACAGCAAGAAACATAACTCCATCCTGCTTTTTGCAAGATTTATGGCCCCTTTTGGACTTAGAAAATATCAGATTTCTTGGTTAAGTTTTATGTTTAGGTCAACTTTTTCTCTTAAACTATCAAAGCTATTGCTTTGAAACTTGCAACACTTGTTCACCATCATAAGCTGACCCTGTACAGCAAGCAACATAACTCCATCCTGCTTTTTGCAATAATTATTGCCCCTTTTGGACTTAGAAAATCATTTTCTTGGTTGAGTATTATGTTTAAGTCAACTTTTCTCATAAACTATCAAAGCTATTGCTTTAAAACTTGCAACAGTTTTTCACCATCATAAGTGGACACTGAACATCAAGAAACATAACTCTATCCTGCTTTTTGCAAGAATGATGGCCCTTTTTAGACTTAGAAAATCATGGGTAGGACAATATTTCTATTACACAAAAAAAAATCAGATGAGCGTCAGCACCCGCAAGGCGGTGCTCTTGTTTATACTGGTATATACATGCGATTCTTCCTACCTGTCACGCCTCAAGTGGTAAGGGAGATCACTGCATAGGAGTTTGCTATATAAGAAACTATTTGATTTCGTCTAAAAATAGATTAGATTTTTGAATTACTTCCCTTTATTCTTATTTTTTTTTCCTATTTTTGTACAGCTTTTATAATGACCGATTCATATTATTTATTTCCTATATTCAATTTTATCACGATTGATGTAAAACTGAGTCAAAATATTTGTTTAAGATTTCCTATTTTTATGTAAATATATAGCTGTAGTACATAAAGTGCTAAATGCGGTCTATGCTCTACGTAGCATTTCTATGCTTCATTGTGTCTGAAAGGGCGGATGGACTGTTATTAAACTTTCATTGTGTCTGAAAGGGCGGATGCACTGTTATTAAACTTAAACACTGACTGACTGACCATGTAGCAATGTAACTTTTTTGTAAGAACTATGTTATGAATGCAGTCGTGCTGCACAGATCTACCATTTTTTATGTAACATATTTGTTTCAATATGTAATTTTAAATAGACCTATTTTATTATTTACAAGATAAATATTGGCATTCCCTGTAAGTCGTAAATATGTTTCAATTTTAGCGGTACTTTACGATGACGTTTAACACCCTTACAGAAGAAAAAGGCCTGCTGCGTACTCTTGCTGTGTACATACAGCGTATATGATGCGTACATGATGTGTACTGAAATCAAGGGCTTTAAATAGTACGCAGGATATACACCGCACATACACCGATAGTACGTTAGTAGTACACTTTTGACATGCAAATGAGCTCTGCCGCCTACTACTTGCTGCGTACATGCTGTGGACTACATAGTACACAGGATGTACACTGGAGGAATTTAGTATGCGGGAAATAGTACGCAGCATGTACGCGACACATACACTTTTCTCATGCAAATGAGCCTGCGGTGTACTACCCCTGCAGCATACATGCTGTGTACTCCTGTGGCATACATACTGTGTACTCCTGCAACGTACATGCTGTGTACTCCTGCAGCGTACATGCTGTGTACTCCTGGCCCAAGTCCTGCGGGGTACATGCTGTGTACTCCTGCTGCATACATGCTGTGTACTCTTGTGCCGAAACTGCTGTGATAATGTAAATTCCTTACCCCACCAACTTTTGTATGCAAATGCTGATCATTTGTACAGAAAAAAACAGAAAAAAGATATGTGACATGCATCAATAAGTATTTACCCTTACCAAAATAATGTAGATTGATGTTATCAAATAAATTAGTATGCTTTTCTTCATCCACATTTCAATGAAATAAATCAATTTTTGTAGCATGTAATTTGGTAAACATTTGAAGAAAATGGCGTAACTGCATCAAGGGGAAACAACTTTAATGCAACTAAATATAAGTGTTATGATTTATTATAGACGATGTGTGCGTAGTATGTATTTATTTTGATTAAAATCCATCTGAGAACAATCTAGGACAGAAATTATATAAGCATTTATACACTTTTACGTCCGTAAAAAGTAGCGCACCAAAAAATTTTGGACTGATTTTTTCCAATGGGGCAAGCGCAATTAGCCAAAAACGTTCTGAAAATATACAAGCCGCAAATCCGATGAACAACTTTTTAATCTGGTGAGGCCTTAATGAGTTAACATAATGAGCATTAAAGCCTTTATAAAACATGATAGAATGCTGTTTTGCTTAAGAGTATTCAAATAACAGTGAGAGCTATTAATTCTTCTCATTCGGGCGCTGTTGAGGCATTATCTCGGTAATTATTTCATGTATTACAAAATGTAATGCAACGAAGTTCAAATAAGGCTTTTCAATTATCCAAGTTAGAAAGCTCCAGGATTTATTCAAAATGAAAAAGAATATATTTTTACACTGCATGCATGGTGCAGCTCAGAAATCACTAAGATGTAAGCTTCACAAATGAACATTGCAAATAGTAAATGGCAAATTTTCATTGTTCAGAATACCGGTAATCTGAACTATTCTATGCTATTAAGATAAAAGTTACTCGGAAATCAAGTTCTTGCTTCCAAAAAAAAAAAATGTACAAATCCTTCCTGCATGAAGTGTACTTCAGACTTTTACCTAAAAAAATTCAAAGTATAAACACCAAAAGAAAATGAACAAGTCCCTCCCGCGTATATGAAGTTTACTTCAGACTTTAACTTATAAAAAAAAAACTGAGTATAAATGCCAAAAGAAATTGTACAAGTCTTTCCCGTATATATGAAGTGTACTAAACAAATTTCAAAGTATCTGCGGTGTACATGCAGTGTACTATTTTCTTGTACAAGTCCCTCCTGCGTACATGCAGTGTACTCCTTAAATTTTCAGAGTCTGTGCTGCGTACTTGAAGTGTACTAGTGACCTCCTGCGTACATGCTGTGTACTCGTCGAAATAGTACGCGGCATGCACGCGGCATGCACGCGGCATGCGGTGTATGTAAAATGTACTCCTCTGGCGTACTACTGTGTTCGCAGCATATATACAGCAAATATGCAGCATGTACGCCACAGAGGCTTGCTTCTGTAAGGGCAACATTACGTCAGTTCGGATTTGTATTACAATTGTTGTTGAATTGAAAGAACGCCATGATGTAGAAATTTACTCGAAATTTGTCATTTTGATAAAGGCCAATAAGGCTGAAACGTTAATAAAACAGAATGAAAACTACAGAGTCTTTAAAATAGATCGTTAAGCAAAATAGAATCAAAGCAGTACATAACGAGTGATTAGTTATGTAGAATATCACAGGGGGCGTTTGCATGATGTGAAGTTTCTCGATGTTGGCCGAATCAAAGCAGTACATAACGAGTGATTAGTTATATAGAATATCACAGGGGGGCGTTTGCATGATGTGAAGTTTCTCGATGTTGGCCTACATAGGCCTATGTGTCCCCGATTAATGAACCTGTTTGATTTCTTTAAGCAAAATAGAATCAAAGCATCACAAGGGGCCATTTGAGTCTTCTCTTGATGTAACCCTACATTCCATTCATGTGCCCCGCCAGCGCTTTGCTTAAAGTGACTTGCAGCTATATAGATCTAAGTTTAAAATATATCTTCTGAAAAAAAAAACAGAGAAAAGATCCGTTTTCCTTAACTGTCAAAACATTCATAACACGATTTTCATGTGCATACCCCCCGTAGTTATTTTTTTTTCTGAAAACTGTGCGGGAGTCGAAAGAACAGGATTTTGGGGTAGATAGGTCTAGTTTCTAGTTTGGTGGACCCCACTGACTTCTAGTGTTGTTTTAGCAGGGTCGTTCGTTTGTAGAAACATTTTTTAACAAAGTACCGGAGTTTAATGGCAACAGCTCATAATTAAAGCAGTGGGGTTGCAACACTTTTAATGTATTGGTTTCACGATTAAGTCGTGACATCAATACACTGTATTTCTAGGGTCAGCTAGAAATGTGTAGAATTATACGACCCGTGCTCCAAGAATTGTGAAAGTTGGTGTATTATGTGATATCTTGTTGAATTTTGAAAAATAATTAGATTTTTCTATTCTACTCGATACTTTCAACCTAGCTACATGGAAATACTTTTAAAATTATGTCTTCTAGCTTATAGTTAAGAATAAGAGAAGGGACCCATAATCCTTATTTGTCAAAACATTATTCTATATATCTGAAAATAGTGTTTTTGTTTTGTGGAAGTCGACACAATGGCTATTCTTAATAAGTAGCCTTATTTATTTAATACATAATGATTTGTCAAGAAAACATTCGCTGAAATATTATATGTACAATAGACAGGCGAACATAGAAAGTAGTATTGATTACGTCAAGAATATATGTTATTTGTTGCTGATGTAGCCCGCTGCCAACTGTAGATTTGTTCGTAAGTTTTCGAAACACTATAACATACTTAATCCAAAGACCAACGGGCAGAGGTACATCCTAGATGGCGTACATGTGTAGCTTTTGAATTCTGAACCTTTCTAGGACAGTCCTCACTTAAATGCCAACCCTGCTAGTGTAACGAAAATGCAAAGTGACCTCCCCTTAATTAAGTTACGCCATTTGTAAATAAAGACGCTGAAATCTAAGCTTACAACTAATCTCTATTAACCAGGTTAGTAGGCTTATATTATTTCATTTAATACATTGCAATCATTTAGAAATGTCCTAAATCTGCATACCATAAGCTTGGTTTGTATCAAATTACGTTTTCAATGTATATTTTGCCCGTAACGAAGTTGTTTCAATAGGCGCTCTATAAGGTAATATAGTCAAACGCTCATTACGATATAAGTACTATACAAGCCAATGTAAATCATTAGCCAATCAGAATAAGGCGTAAGAGGGCGCTGTTGTCAAGGCGAAAGAGGGCGCTGTGGTCGCTGGTTATATAAACATACGCTCCAGTTGTAAGAATAAATTCTGTCATAAGACATCAGCGGGTCAACAACAGATCTTCTAACGCTTTTAAAGTTAAACCTACTATTACATCCGTCATCCTTGTTCTCTTGGGGGCAACGCTACCTGGAGAGGGTGCATGGATAGGTAGTAGACAGTAAACCGGGCTGCAGACTATTTGTGTTGATAAGCATTGAATATATGGGCATAGAGACCTGTATGCATCGAGACTCATAGGCACCGAGACCCATTGGCATCGGGACAGGTACAGAGGCTTGGAGCACTTGAGACGTATACCGCCCTTGGTATTGATCATAAATAATTAATAATTGAAGACACAGGAAGCTGTAATAGGCCATAGCCCCACAGAGTGGACAGGGCTGTGATTAAATAAAAGAGCCAGAGACTGCTTATTTGATTCCGATCTTAAGTAATTATATAGTTAATTGTTGCTGTATACTAATCATTTACAAATCATTGGTCTCAAATCATATAGGCAAAGAAGCCTAGAGGAAAATTTATTATCTGTAAATATAGTTTTAACAGTTATCGTGCATAACGCTCGGTGCACGTTACACTAGAACAATTGATAATCCTCGTTTAATTTACCTATTAAGCCTCACAATTTAGAAATTGTACAGAAAAACTTGAAAACTGGCAAACATTGATAGTCTTGGGAGTTGAGCAAATTTATAATCTTGGAGATCTGATAACTTGGAGAATGATCTTGGAGTTGAACTTTTGAGGTGTTGAATTCTTGAAGTTGAGCTTTTCTGGGTGTTGTGGCTGCAGTAAGTGCATTCTAGTACTGTATGATGTGCATTGCCTGTAGTCATCTGATTCTACGCTATTATTTTCATATCCATCTAATTTACGCTTGATAATTCTTTTGATTAACTAATTTATCACCACAATTTAGCAATTCTTGGAAATATGCTTCAACTTACAATTATAACAAACAAGAGCTGTCTCCATAGGATGACACATGCCCCCGATGGCACTTTAAATGAATAGTTATGGCCGATGTTAGAGTTTAGGACCTTTGACCTACGGAGCTGGGTCTTGCACGCGACATGTCGTCTTACTGTGTCACACATTCATGCGTAGTTATTTTAAAATCCATGCATGAATGACAATGATATGGACCGGACACGCCCATCAATGCACTATCATGAAAAATGACCTTTAATGTCTAAGTGTGACCTTGACCTTTGAGCTACGGACCTGGGTCTTGCGCGCGACACGTCGTCCTACTGTGGTACACATTCATGCCAAGTTATTTGAAAATCCATCCATCGATGACAAAGATATGGACCGGACACGCCCATCAATGCACTATCCTTTAATGTCTAAGTGTGACCTTGACCTTTGAGCTACGGACCTGGGTCTTGCATGCGACACGTCGTCTTACTGTGGTACACATTCATGCCAAGTTATTTGAAAATCCATCCATCGATGACAAAGATATGGACCGGACACGAAAATTGCGGACAGACTGACAGACCGACAGACGTTCAAAAACTATATGCCTCCCTTCGGGGGCATAAAAACTTGACACATAGCAAACATAAATAATATTGGAGTTGAACTGTTGGAGATCTGATTACTTGGAGAATAGCATCTGATACCCTTGTGAGCAGTAGGACCACAATGACCCTTTTATTTGTTTTATCTTTCTTAAATGATAAGTGCAGTTTGGGAACATCGGGAGCGCATTTCTGTACACAATGATTTTGTAGTTACTGTTGAATTAACATGGTTTGGCAAACATTGTCTGCTACTGATTAAATCATACCCAAGCAAGGCCGTCACCAGTGCCTTTGTTTAGGCTGCGTTGACCTACCCTCCATTTATCTCATTGTTCAGGGTGCACACTGCACAGACCTCGACTTACCCGTTTTTCTCAATAAATCGTCTGCTCAGATTCTAGATCGATATCGGGGATAAATTTTACTACTTTATTACATGTTAAACCTAGCTCTCTGTGTAGAAAAAGATCTGAGGAGATGCACATGACTACTTATGGGAGTGAAGCCAAGGTCACATGACTGATGCACGTGATGGAAAGGCTAATATTGTATAGGTAGACATCAGGAAATAAATATTTTTACTTTCATTTTACCAAACAGCTTCGACTAACTTTCTGAAGCATATAACGTAGCTTAAAAACAACAGCAGACATTCTTCTTTACAATCAAGCATCAATAAAGCTGATATTTGACATGAAAATAGCCTCTACTAGTCGGGAAATTTGCACTGTATATTAATATGGACTACATTTAAGTAGACCACGGTGGCATATCCGGCGAATAGCTACCTTCATGCCATAAATACCAACTCCTGTGAAAGTGGAGGCTACATACACACTTCTTACAGGGATATAAACTAGCTATTTTTTATTTAGGGGCCCAGACTGTCAAATATAAATGTTTAACATTAGGTATATAGGCATTTTCTCCAATTCAGGGGCCCAGCCCAAAATCTAGGGGCCATGGGCTACTGGGCCCTTGCTAATTTATATCCCTGTTCTTACCAGAACAACATGTTTTTCTTCAGATTATAATTTGTTAACAGCGTATTGAAAGGTTTCAACCTTTCTGCAGTGCCGTAGCCAGAGACAAATTTCAACCGAGGCAATATAGGGGGTCCGGGGATGCCCTCCGGGAAGTTTTCCCCGGAACATCTCCGGTGTGTTCTGGAACACTCAAACTGTGTTATATTACAGTCAAAATCGTCCTTTTAGCCCTTTTTATCACAGTGACTTTCATACCTTTGAGAAAAAATATATTGATAACAAAGGATAATTTGGGATTTATCCTAGTCTAATTATTATTATTATTATTATTATTATTATCATGACCAGATTTATATAGCGCCCTTTTCATGATAAATTGCACGTTCAAAGGCGCTTTACATAGCTCAAATGCAGCCACACAGGGCGCATAATTCATCCTCTACTAGTACAGACACAGAGCGATCTGACCAGAGGGACAGAGTGAGACAAATCCCCCACGACAGAGAGATCAGAAATCAGATACAGGCTTGTCCGGCTAACTTAGCCTAGCTCGTTGCGAATAGACAGCCTGGTTCTTTAACGTGCCCAGTGTATAGCACAGAATTGCCTGGGTTCCTGACCGGTACACCTCTATTTTTTTGATATGGTCGGATATAATCTTTTTTGTTATTGTAAGGCAATAAAATCAGAAAACCATCAGTAAAGACATTCAACAGCATGCTTTTTACAGCAGTTTACTGGTAAGGGGTAGGTACAGGAGACCTGTCCGTGTTGGGGCAGGGGGTGATGGAGGGGTTGTCAGTGGTTCTCCTCCTAGAAATTTTTGAAATACAGGACTGAAATGATAGCCTCTGGCGCATTTTTGTTTGGTCTAAATTTGAAATTATGACAGGGAACCTCCCTCATTTTAGTAGGGGTCAGTCGGCTTTCTTTGTGGAAAATTTTGAAATACAGATACGAAATGGTGCCCTATGGTGCATTTTCCGGCCTAAATTTTGAGGTACTTTAGGGGAAGCCCCTCATTTTAGGGGGTCAGGGGCTCTACCCCAGGAAAAATTTGAAAAACAGGTATGAAATGGTGGACTCTGGTGCAATTTTTGGTCGAAATTTTAAGGTATTGGATCCCATCCCCCTCATTTTGGTGGGGCCAGGGGGCTGTCTTGCCTGGATTTTTTTTAAAAACATACTGGTGGTCTAAGGTGCACCGTTTGGTCTTAATTTTGAGGTACTGTATGGTGTTCCTCTAATGTTAGGGGTCAGAGATCTCTTCCCCTGGAAAAAATGACATACAGGTATGAAATGGTGGCGTACGTAGCATTTTTTTTGGTCTATATTTTGAGGTACTATAGGGGAAAACCCCTCATTTTAGGGAGTCAGAGGGCTCTGCCCTAGAAAAATTTGAAATTCAGGTATGAAGTGGTGGCTCTGGCTCATTATTTTGTCGTAATTTTAAGGCATGATAAGCGTTTCCCCCTAATTTTAGTGGGACCAGGGGTGGGGGTGGGGGAAGGCTCTCTTTCCTGGAGAATTTTGAAATACAGATACGAAATAGTGGCCTATGGTGCATTGTTTGTCTGAAGTTTGAGGTACTGTATGGGGATTGGGGGTCAGGGGGCTCTCACCCTGGAAAAAAATTGAAATACAGGTATGAAATGGTAGTCTCTCGTGCATTTTTTGTCTAAATCTTTAGGTATTTGAAGGGGTTCTCCCTCATTTTAGTGTGGTCTGTGGGCCTTTCCCCTTGACAATTTTGAAATACAGGTATGAAACGGTTGCCTCTGGTGCGCTTTTGGGTTTAAATTTGATGATAATAATAATAAATAATTTGGTGAGTATAGGTGACTTCTCAGCCAACTTGTTGCGGGGGTGAGGGTGGGTCCACGGTCCTAGATCTGGGCCTGGCAAGGCTATCAATATGACTGCTAGGATTTCTGCCTCACATTGTCTAAATGATGTCATGATGTTCTGATATATTTTAATGATATTAATATACTTTTAAGAGCTTTTATAATTGAATTTTCATCAGATTGACAGGACTAGATTTTACTATTTTTGGCTTCTCAAATTTTAACCGAGGCAACTGCCTCGGTTTGCCTCAGTGTGGCTACGGCGCTGTTCTGTGCTTTGGTTACATTTTGATGTCTACTGTATCCGTTTTGGGTGGACGGATTAGCTCTGTGGTTTGCACGCGGCGACGCTGGCTTTCCAATCCAGAGGTCCGGGGTTCGATCCCCGACAGATGCCTCAGGAATTTTCAGAAATGCTTTTCAGTGTTTCCCACCCAACTAGAGGTGTACTGGTCAGAAACCCAGGCAATCCTCGCGTGTATTGGTGCTATACACCGGGCACGTTAAAGAACCAAGGGGTCTATTCAAAAAGAGCTAGGGTCTGGTACCCGGATTCCCTCGTATCTGAATGTCTGTCTCTTTAACTAGTCTGCACCTGTCTGACATTTGTACATATACACGTAGTAAGCACTTGTAAATAATAGCACTTAGTGAGCACAGTTCATATAAAAAAGAGGAAAAACTACCTCTCTGGAGGGTGCGCCTATACAAAAGGCGGAAGTTACCTGAACAATACAATATGCCAGTTTACTATAAAATAAATAATAAAATAATGAATGTAAAATGAGCATGTACACGTCTATAATATTTTGGACCAGGGAGAGAAGGTTAGATCTACCTTACAAAAATACAAGTTTAATTGCGGGAAAATATAAAATATCTAGAGATACGCTACTGGATATATTTCAGTTGTTTCGGGTTTTTCTGCATAAAATTTCGATCGGTGAAGAAATTGTTTATATTGATCTACCTGTTGCTGTCATTTTTCTTTTACCCAAAACCGTTACTACATTTTCTTTTTAGCTGTTTACTCTCAAGAACTTTTTATTTCCGCCATGTGCGTAGCCTCCGCAACAACAATACACGACCTTTTGACCTTTCACGGCGAGTCGATTTATAGAAATGCATATTAAAGGTCAGCTGTATAATTCTTGTGCAGAAATGAACTTCTTGTATTAGGACATACAACAAAATTAAGTATTTTCAATAATAACAAGAGTTTTAATCGACTTACTTTATTCAGATGTCAAAGTGTATACTATCATCCCTGAAATATAGTAGAATAGTCCCTCCATTTTTGGTTTTCAATCGATACAAGTAGTTCGTGACGTCAGAAATATTTTGCGATAAAATTCGCGAATGGATATAAAAATAAGGTAAATCAACATTTATGTATAAATAGTTTCCTTTCTGACCAAAATTTTTCCATATCAAGAAAAAATACTGTTATTTTGTCTCATAGTCACCAACATAATGACAAGATATATAAATTACATATGTTTAAATCTAAGAACTACTTTGCGACGGGTTGGAACAAAGAGATTAGTCACTCGCGACGCATATTGCTGTGTCGGCTCTTTGAAGTGCACAATTACCGCGACTTATGCCCATTAATTCGGCTTAGTACAATAGGAGTGTGTAGAGTGGTAATCAGGGTTTACTCGGTGTAATCATCTGTCAAGTGCTTATAGTCGTGCACCGCTGAAATTAGGTCAAAGGTAAGTGGAACAGCTCAAATTTACATTATTTGTGTATTGTCAAGCCGTGTACAATCGGCGATTTACTGCCGACATGGGATTTAATAAGTGTGTGGACTGATTTGTTTACACGAGTTTGTCTACTACACGTGGGTTCTGCTATTTGAGCGAATAGGTATAAGTATTTATGTTTGTGTATACACAGAGATCTATGCAGTATATTTTCTGTACTCGTTTCTTGGAGTTTAAAGAATGATGTTTCGGACTGAGAAAGTGTCCAAATGTCAGATTGGGAGTTAGTGAATGTCGAAAGAGGCCAAAGAAGTAGATTAAATTGTTTATTGAACTAAAAAACAGATCCTGACATTTATTCATGGACCAGGGCTATCTATCTTCCATTATATTTTGTCTAACAATACATGACTGCAAGAGATGTTTTTAATCCAATTTACAGCAAAAACGTTTTGATGTGTCACTGTCACCAGAGCTCAGGCATTGAGGTAGTAGTACAGATATAAGTGATTATAAGTTGAAGTTGATAACTTATCTGATTGCTTATTTTATGATTTGGTATTTTAAAGTTACCACACCTCAAAGCTGTGAAGGGACAGCGACAGTCAAAAGTTATCACACTGTCCCAAGTAGTACATAGATGGAGTGAGACGATTTGTGTTAATTATTAAAATTTCCACTACTGGTACTGATGATAAACCCGAACAGAAAATGAGGTTTTTTACCTGTAACTTTTTTATTTCTGCAATTTGTAATCAACGGTTGGTATCAAAATAAAGCTTAACATTTGCTGAAAACTTTACATAGTTCAAATTTATATTTAGTTAGCAAACTCACATGAAGTGAGGCCCTGAAAGGGGTTAGTAAAATGTGGACTGTAAGCAGGTTGACTGATGATAAATTCGAACACTTTGTCATTTACAAAATTTTCTTTGTAGTATTAGATCTATATTGAAACTTTCCCCAAAAAGCTGCAACAGTCATTCCTGATCAAGTAATGAAAAGTGACCCAATGTCAGGCCTTCATGTGGCGACAGTGAGCATGCGCAAAAAACACCCTCTTCCCCAGTAATTTTGGACAAAGAGCTATAAAAATAAATAGATCGGCAACTTGAAAGGCATATAGAGCAGATCTCGCCAACATCCCGTGACAACTGAATGAGATCTCGTTGTAAGCGTCTGATGATCACGATTGATCAAGTCGGCAAACGCTTTTAAATAAGGTTACTTTCGGATCGATTGTTTATAATGATAATGGTGCTTTTTAATGTTATTAGTATTTTCTGCACGGGGAAGGAATGAATTTATGATTGGAAGTCTAAGAAACCAACAGTTTTCGTTTGAAAAAAGGACTCGATTCTTTTCATTACGCGCCGGGCGTACCGCCAGTTTTATACTTCAGTAAGCGTCTGTTGATTTGATCACGATTGATCAAGTCGGCAAACGCTTTGAAATAAGATAACGCCCTAACACGAGATGACACAGGATTATCCCCAGTTGCCATTCTGTGTATTTTTAGTTCTTTGTTTTGGATAACTATTTTTTATACAGATAAATATAAGTCATTTATTTATACAGAATATTTACCAATTTTGTTTTTATTTACACCAGTTGGTATTGTAAATGGAAACTATTAGATGGTGTATTCAATTTTATAAATAACCGATTGCAATAAAAAATTTCCAAGGTGGTCGACTTAATCATCTGTCCGGGTTTATCATCAGTACCAGTAATGGTTCCCTGCTGTGATTTTTCATCCCTAAAGACTTTTTATTATCGCTCTTCCACATATAATTAATACGCAGTGTGTGGAATCACTGTTTATGACAAACAGTAGATGCGTCAAAATTTCAGCTAAAAGGGAATAATTGGTGACATATGCCCATGTGTCATATTTTGAACAAGTTAACACCCACAATGTGCATTGCAGGTTCTTAATCTACTGATACTTACTGCGTCATTTTCCAAAATCTTAAAACTATCCAGACCGCTGCAGGGTTCTAGCCAGGATTTTCTGAAGGCATGATGCAGAAGGATATTTTCTGACGAGCAAAGGGGTGGGTGTGGGAGGGGTATCCCCTCCTTCATGGGGGGTATGGGGGTCACCCCAGAAAATTTTGTGTTACTACAACTCATTTTGGTGCATTCTGGTGCATTTCAGAGTGAAAAACATAGTGGTATTTTCAGTGATTAATAAGCATCATTTACATGTACAACAAGAAAAGATGTTCGGTCATAAAAATCCTATGGAGTTATTTGCTGAATGACAATTAAAAGTTCATCAATTTTAAGTTGTTAACAATGTTCATTTACTATTTATTGTACATAAAACAACACAATTTTAGCACTGCACACAGATCTATTTGTATTTTAAAGTTTATGTCTTCTATTTCTGCAGAGTTTATTTGCTGAAAACTTATCCATTTTAAGTTTTTGAAAATGTCAACTGTTTGTTGTACATACATGTAAAACAACACAATCTGAGACTGTCATCCAGGGAAACGCTGGTTTCCATTTTGGATCAATGGCCATTTGACGTGGCTGGGAGGGATTCTGATAATGTGGCCGAGTGGTTAAGGTCGCTGGCTTCAAATCACTTGCCCCTTATCGATATGGGTTCGAGCCTCACTCGGGGCGTTGAATTCTTCATGTGAGGTTCTTCATGTGAGGAAGCCATCCAGCTGGCTTACGGAAGGTTGGTGGTTCTACCAAAGTGTCCATTCATGTTGAAATAATGCACGGAGGGTATTTCAAACTTTTCTCTACAAGTTCTATTTTGAAAGTGACAACAGAAAATATTAATTCTTGCATTGTCTTTTCAAAATTCCGCCCAAAAAAACACATTTCATACATGTGAAAAACATTGGTATTACAGCGATAATTGTTCAAAAGCATTTTACCGTGTTGCACAATTTTTGACTTAATTCCTTACATTGTCTTTCCTTGATTGCGAAAAACATTCGGACGATAATTGTTGAATCATCTGTCATTATATCTAACGACATGTATAATCTTAAAACTTGCGAAAACAGTCACTTTCATGTACACATCACAACATGCCGCCTGTCAAAGGATTTAAAGGCGGAGCTACGATGAAATTTACGTCACACGTTCCACATATAGGAAGCTGTCATTGGTTTATCGGTTATCTTAACTGGCATCGCTTTACCTAAACTATCGGGTAGCACGTGGAAGCTTTTCGAATACAATATCAACAGGGCTTTTTCAGGGGGTTTTGGGGAAAAGGCCCCTGGTCATATTAGGAAATTTTTAACACGGTAAATTGTCAAATTTGGGAAAATATACCGACAAATTAAGTGAGTTTTCAATTAATATATATTAGTTTAAATCTTCAGTTTCAAATTTTACTGGTAGACAGTATCCCCTTGAGAAATTTTGGGATTTTTTTTTCAGGATTGTGTTCCAATATTGCCTGAAAATACTGTAACTCTTTATTTGTCATGCTAAAATTTTTGTTTACAGTTTGTTTTCACCAAAGTTATAACTGAAATTATCCAAAAAGTAGAATGGCAATGTGCATATTTTTCGAGTGTAAAACTGGGTCGCGAAAATATGTGACAATTGATTTTAATGGTATAAGAACTACCTGCCAACATGTTTTGGGTACTTTATTCAATTAATATTTGTGTTTTTATGCATTTTGAGAGGTTTTTGCATACAAATCATACATTTCTTCAGCAAAATCTTGTAATTATTTGTTGCCGAGGTTGCAGACGGTCATGTTACTAAAAATAGAAACGAGTTGGTTTTCCAACATTTTGTTTGATTTACTTGGCAAACAAAACTAATTGTGCAAGAATTATTATTATTGAAAAACAGAAATTAACTGATTTCAGTTGGGAAATTTTTCATTGGATTGGGAATTTTTTGATCCAGATTGGGAAAAATAGAGCATATTTGGCATTGGGAATGGGGCCGAATATCGGCCCCGTGAGATAGGGTGAAAAAGCCCTGATCGAATTAATCGGGGTGTTTATTGGGATGATTTTATGACATGTCGCTTCTGCAATTAAGGGATGACGGGGGAAATAAGGGATGTCGAATATTCAACTCAAAGTCTGAAGGCATGTCGCACGCGACAGGCGATAATAGCCTGGCGAGAACCCTGCGCTGTGACTATGTATAATAATTGCATTTTTAGCTCAAATATTAGAAGAAAATTCTAGCTATTCTACTCACCCTGGCGTCGGCTTCACACATTGGTTAAAGTTTTGCATGCAAGTTCATGTGGCTATCATTTAAAGGCATATAGCTTTGAAACTTATTTTTTTTTTTCTAGGTCAATTACCAACCTCACTGGGTCAAGCATGTATTTTAGCAAAATTGTGCCCTCTTTTGGGCTTTTAAAATCCTTTTTTTTTTGTTGGATTTAACGTTGCACCGACACATGATCGGTCATATGGTGACTTTCCAGCTTTAATGGTGGAGGAAGGCCCCAGGTGCCCCTCCATGCATTATTTCATCACAAGCGGGCAGCTGGGTAGAACCACCGACCTTCCGTAAGCCAGCTCCTCACATGAAGAATTCAATGCCCCGAGTAAGGCTCGAACCCACATCGCTGAGGGGCAAGTGATTTGAAGTCAGCGACCTTAACCACTCGGCCATGGAGGCCCCTTGGTTACAGTTTTGCATGCAAGTACATATTTCTATTACTTTAAGGCATATAGCTTTGAAACTTATTTTTAGCTCACCATCATCAGATGGTGGGCTATTAAAATCACTCTGCGTCCGTGGTCCGTCCGTCCGTCATTCCGTCCGTCCGTCCGTCCGTTAACAATTTCTCGTTATCGCATCTCCTCAGAAACTACTGGGGGGATTTTGACCAAACTTTGTCAGAATGATGTATTGGTACCCTAGTTGTGTCCCCCTGAAAATCAGACTGGTTCAACAATTTATGAGTGAGTTATGGCCCTTGGTTTATTTCTATAATTTATATAGATTTATATAGGGAAAAACTTTGAAAACCTTCTTGTCCAAAACCACAGAGCCTAGGGCTTTGATATTTGGTATGAAGCATCATCTAGTGGTCCTCTACCAAGATGATTCAAATTATTTCTCTGGGGTCAAATATGGCCCCGCCCTGGGGGTCACATGGTTTATATAGACTTATATAGGGAAAAACTTTGAATAACCTCATGTCCAAAACCACAGGGCCTAGGGCTTTGATATTTTGTATGTGACATCATCTAGTGGTCTTCAACTAAGATTATTCAAATTATACCCCTAGGGTCAAATATGGCCCCGCCCTGGGGGTCATATGGTTTACATAGACTTACATAGGGAAAAACTTTGAAAATCTTCTTGTCCAAACCACAAAGCCTAGGGCTTTGATACTTGTAATGTAGCATCATCTAGTGGTTCTCTACCAAGTTTGTTCAAATTATCCTCCTAGGGTTAAATATGGCCCCGCCCTGGGGGTCACATGGTTCATATAGACTTATATAGGGAAAAGCTTTTAGTTTTAAAATGTTCTTGTCAGTAACTACAACATTCAAACTTGGACCACATGTATATTTTTGAGTGGCAAGATGAACCTTGACATGAGTTGACCTTGATTTTGACCTAGTGACCTACTTTCACATTTCTGTAGCTACAGCCTTCAAATTTGGACCACTTGCATAATTTTGTGCACTGGAAAAAACTTTGACCTTTATCTTGACCTAGTGACCTACTTTCACATTTTTGAAGGTACAGGCATCAAATTTGGACCATATGCATAGTTTCATGTTTCAAAATGAAATTTGACATTGATTTTGACCTAGTGACCTACTTTCACATTTCTCAAGCTACAGCCTTCAAATTTGGACTACATGCATAGTTTTGTGTACCGAAAAAAACTTTGACCTTGACATTGACCTAGTGACCTACTTTCACATTTTTGAAGGTACAGGCTTCAAATTTGGACCACATGCATAGTTTTTGTATTCTGAAATAAAATTTGACCTTGATTTTGACCTAGTGACCTACTTTTACATTTCTCAAACTACAGCCTTCAAATTTGGACCACTTGCATAGTTTTGAGTACTGAAATGACCTTTGACCTTTACATTGACCTAGTGACCTACTTTCACATTTTTAAGGTACAGGCTTCAAATTTGGACCACATGCATAGTTTTGTATACCGAAATAAAATTTGACCTTGATTTTGACCTAGTGACCTACTTTTACATTTCTCAAGCTACAGCCTTCAAATTTGGACCACATGCATAGTTTTGTGTACCGAAACAAACTTTGACCTTTACATTGACCTAGTGACCTACTTTCACATTTTTGTAGGTACAGGCTTCAAATTTGGACCACATGCATAGTTTTGTATTCCAAAGTAGAATTTGACCTGGATTTTGACCTAGTGACCTACTTTTACATTTCTCAATCTACAGTCTTCAAATTTGGACCACTTGCATAGTTTTGTGTACCGAAATGAACTTTGACCTTAAGATTGACCTAGTGACCTACTTTCACATTTCTGTAGCTACAGGCTTCAAATTTAGGACCACATGCATAGTTTTGTGTACCGACACAAACTTTGTCCTTGATTTGTGTTGTGTACGGAAATGAAATTTAACCTTGAGCTAGTCAGTAAGTCTTGAAATTTGGAACACTCAAAAATGGCACATTGGTGGGCGCCAAGATCACTCTGTGATCTCTTGTTTCTTTTTCTAGGTCAATTACCAACCTCACTGGGTCAAGTCCCATAACTCTGACATGTATTTTGGCCAAATTATGCCTCCTTTTGGATTTAGAAATTTTATCCTGGTTACAGTTTTGCGTGCAAGTTACTATCTCCAAAACTAATGCAGATATGGAATTGAAACTTCACAGGTGTCTTCATATGGGTCATAGGGTTATAAATCTAGATGATAGCATCAAGTCCCATAACTCCGACTTGAATTTTGGTTGAGTTATGCCCCCTTTTGGACTTAGAAAATCCTGGTTAAAGTTTTTCATGCAAGTCACTGTCTCCAAAACTAATGCAGATACAAAGTCTTGATTGAAACTCTATAGATATTTTAACATTTAGGGTAATATTCCCTGAGGACAACAGTGTGAATAGTCTTATGGACAGCTCTTGTTTAAGAAACGCTGAAGTTAGGTCACTGCATTAGATTTTCATTTACGGAAGATTAGAAACGTATGCAGTTGCAAGCATTTTGGATATCTAGAGATATTTTCATTGACATTATACTTTATGTTATTTGACTGTATGTCACTTCCTGTGTGTACAGTTGCACATATCTTCCTTCTTGGTGAGCTTTTTTGACTGCTCGATATCCATTGTGCTTTGTCCATCCATCAACAATTTCTTAAAAGATCTTCAAAACCACTGGGTTGATTTACACCAAACTTCACAGGAATGATCCTTGGGTGGCCCCCTTTCTAAATTGTTCAAAGAATTACAGAAAAGCAACATCTTGTTTACAAGACGACTTCCTTATATATTTTACCTTATTTTGACAATTAGGATTTCTAAAAATAAGGGTACTTGTAAAATGGGAGTTGTTAAAATGACAAATTTTACCTATGAAATCATGGTTAGCACAAGCACAGGATTGAATTTCATACCATTGTTATTCTTGCTTAACTTGCTTAGAATTACCCAATGATTGGCATTTTTTATGCCCCTGAAGGTGGGCATATTAAAATCGCACTGTCTGTCCGTGTGTGCGTTCTGTGTTGATTCTCTTCCGGGCTGTAACTGAAGGGATTTTGAAATAACTTGGCATGAATGTTCACCATATTGAGACAACGTGTCATGCGCAAGACCCTGACCACTATCTCTAAGGTCAAGGTCTCACTTAGAGGTCAAAGGTTAAAACAGGGTCTGTTTCGTTTCCGGTCCATAACTGCCATCCATGAACAGATTTTGAAATGACATGGCATAAATGTTTACCATAATGAGACGACATGTCATACGCAAGATCCAGACCCCTAGCTCCAAGGTCAGGGTCACACTTACACTCACACTTTTCGCTTATAAGATACGTTATTAGGAGTCATATTTCCAGTTCAGAGAGTAGGGAGCATAGTGTTTGTTCACTTATATATGTATACATTCTTAGAAAGAGACATTTTTGTTAGCCCACCATCATCAGATGGTGGACTATTCAAATCACTCTGCGTCCGTGGTCCGTTGGTCAGTCATTCCGTCCGTCCGTTAACAATTTTTCGTTATCGCATCTCCTCAGAAACTACTGGGGGGATTTGACCAAACTTTGTCAGAATGATGTATTGGTACTCTAGTTGTGTCCCCCTGAAAATCAGACTGGTTCAACAACTATTGAGTGAGTTATGGCCCTTTGTTTATTTTTATTATTTACATAGATTTATATAGGGAAAAATTTTGAAATCTTCTTGTCGAAAACCACAGAGCCTAGGGCTTTGATATTTAGTATGAAGCATCATCTAGTGGTCCTCTGCCAAGATAATTCAAATTATATCCCTGGGGTCAAATATGGCCCCGCCCCGGGGTCACATGGTTTATATAGACTTATATAGGGAAAAGCTTTGAAAAACCTCTTGTCCAAAACCACAGGGCCTAGGGCTTTGATATTTTGCATGTGACATCATCTAGTGGTCTTCTACTAAGATTGTTCAAATTATCCCCCTAGGGTCAAATATGGCCCCACCCTGGGGGTCACATGTTTTATATAGACTTGTATAGGGAAAAACTTTGAAAATCTTCTTGTCCAAACCAAAAAGCCTAGGGCTTTGATATTTGTTATGTAGCATCATCTAGTGGTTCTCTACCAAGTCTGTTCAAATTATCCCCCTAGGGTCAAATATGGCCCCGCCCCCAGGGGTCACATGGTTTATAAGACTTATATAGGGAAAAGCTTTTAAAATCTTCTTGTCAATAACCTACAACATTCAAATTTGGACCACATGTATAGTTTTGAGTGGCAAGATGAACCTTGACATGAGTTGACCTTGATTTTGACCTAGTGACCTACTTTCACATTTCTGTAGCAGGTATCACACTGGCCTTAAATTTCTCTGAGCCACTGCTTTTTTGCCAAGCGCCTAAAATCGTACGCGGCGCGACAAGCTTTTTAACAGCAACTGTTATCTTCCATGCCATGGACTATGCAGTTAATACACTGTGTGTATGTATACAAGGATGCAAGTGTTTATACCTTTAAGAGAATATTATGAAGTTTAAAATATACTTCCATGACAGAATCAGAGAGAAACATCTGTCATGAAATTATATTTCAAATTAATACTATACTGAAAAAGGCATACAAACTTAACATGTTAAAAAATATATGAAGCAAAAACAAACATTTATTAAGTTATATCTTTTAATGAGACATGTATTCATGTATTGATTCATGATCATAATATAAGGATGATTCCATCAACTTATTCATTTTCATAGTCTTTAATATTTACTGTTTTGTAAACACTGTTTAAAACATATGTATTTGTCTTTGATTCTTACACAATGTCACTTTAAAATCCTTCTTTGTTTCTTAGATCCCCACAAGTTGAATGCTCTTTTGTTGTCAAATTTACTGATTTCTGGTCCATCTACACTTAAAATCATTAGGTTTTCCAGATTGTCTTCACAAATCTTACTTCTCAGGGAAGTTTTAATTAAGTTTTGCTTACTAAATCCTCTTTCACAGTCTGCTGTGGATACAGGTAGTGCCAAAAACCTCTCCGCTACTTCAGCTGAAGCAGGGAACACTGATTTGTTTTTGATTGCTAAATTTGCACAGGAGTGTGTGTCAGTCACAGATCTGTTCCCACTGTCATGGGTAGCCCTTGCGAATTGAACAAAAGCTGATAATTCAGACTTGGAACCCTCAATACCTACAGAGCCTAAGTAGTCACTGATTGTTTCTAAATCATTTGAAAGATCTGTGGCCTTGAGCAAGGGATTGAACATGTTGCTCGTTGATGTGAGAATAGCCCCATCAGCATTATCAGAAAACCTGTCATTTAAGCTTTTGACCATTCTGTCAACAAACTGATCACACACATTGACAGATTCTGTTCTTTGTTTTTCACTGTCCCTATTTGTATGACCTTCAAACTCAAAGGTAAAGAGACCATCAGAGTCAAGGGGCGACCTTAAGAAAACCTTGTAACCTTTCCCCAGACTAAGAGTCACGAAGATCCTCAAGCATGCTAATGGTAGAGGTAAGTAAGGGTGAAACCTCAGAATACTGCAAGTCCTTTTTCTGGTACATTTTGGAGAGGATGGCCAGAGGCTTGAGGACATCACAAAGGAAGTGGGCAACATACAAGAACTTGTATGTAGTGATAGGCTTGTAGAGACTCAAGGCCTTCCCAGAGTTCTCTTCAAGGAACACAGAAATGAGACTTTTGTAATTTATGACCAGGCCATCTACAGACCCTTCAAAACTTAACCAACGGGTATGAAACACTTCCTGAAACCTTTTGGCTTGACCTTGAAGGATAGACTGAATAGCAGAAAGACTTGACATGTTTTTGGGGGAGTATTTGAAGTATTTGTAAATAGAATTCAAAATCTCCTGGAACTTGACCAAATAGGGAATGGTGTCTGCACCAGTACTGCAACTAAGAGCCAAGCGATGGGCAATGCAGAGGGTGGCTAGAACCCCAGTAACATGATTTTTTAACCTTGTGACAACCCCTGATTTATTCCCAACCACAACAGCTTCCCCATCAGTACTGACTCCACACAAATTTGAAATGTCAATCCCCTTTTTGCCCAACATTTCCAAAACCTTACTAAAAATACTCTCAGAATTTGCCCTATTTAATTGGTCAATGCCTAAAAAGTAGGTATGTGGCTCTACTGTCCCAAGATCATTGGTTTCTAACACTCTAATATAGCTTATCAAATTTTGATGCACAGAAATATCCGTGCTTTCATCAAACATCAAACTGAATTTCCCTGATTGTTTCACCTTAACAAGTAAATCTTCCCTCAGTACATCAGCTAGACAGTCTTGGAACTCGCCAATGCTGGTGTTGTGCTCGTAGGTGGTATGACTATCAACTTTCAAGTCACTCAATTGTGATACACCCTGAAAATAAGCAATAATAATAATTAGAAAACATTGTGGTTAGTAGAACAAGATACTATTAGTAACAGGAACTGCTTGATACCTGTAAATAAACAAGATACTATTAGTAACAGGAACTGCTTTATACCTGCAAAAAACAAGATACTATTACTAACTGGAACTGCCCGATACCTGCAAAAAAATAAAGGTCTGCTCATGTAATGCTTTTCTCTGAAAAAAAAACAACAACAGAAAGAAGTAGCTAAAACTGGAGATAATAAAATAAATAACCATTACAACAGTCAACAATTCTTACCGTAAAAAACTTGGAATGACCCACACAGTTCCATGAAATAAATATTGTACAAACCTCATTGCCTTGTATTGATTTCATTTAATATGAATTTCTCAAATACTTAAAATTTATGTATACCTGTCTTATGCACAGATCGTTCAGTGCCGGAACAACTGAACTTGGTAGATTCTGTTTTGCTGAGAAGTAGACGTTTTTAAGTGCCACAATCACTGCTGTCTCACTGTTATTGGAGGCCACTTGCCGGGCAGATATCATGAAAGTTGACAATTTTGCAGCATCAGTAGCATTTCTGTGTTCTAAATTGAAAAAAAAAAAACACTTTCAAAATTAGGTAAACAGTTCGCTTTTTATTGTAGAATTTATTTTTATCAGAAAATATTTTTGCTGACACACTTTTAATTAAGAATCTTAACTTTAAAGTTTAACTGTCAACAGTTGCCTAGAAAAATACCACTGTTTGAAAATCTCAATTACCTTTAGTTTTCGCATGCTTCGATACAGAATCATTTTTGACAACTGAACAGCCAGAAGTGAACGAGTTTGAATTTTGCGATTTTATGCAAATGTCACAAAACATTAATTTTGTATCAGCTTCATATCTGAGCCATGAATGCTTATTTTTCCAAGATTCCTGAAAGTAACGAACAGGTGATTTTTGAATTTTGGCCCTCTTAGAGGGTGGAGTATTTGAAGAATTTCGAATACGTTTAGGAGCCATTTTAGAGAATGACAATTTCATCAATTTTCATTTCTTATTTATAGCAACGGTAATCGCGATCTGTTTGTTTTCTGTTTTCTTTTGAAGTTTACAACTACCGATAATTACCAACTAATTACTCACCGTGTCCTTTAATTTTCTACTACTGCCGAAACAGTTTGCAACAAACTGCAACATTTTTCTTTCATCTGTGCCCCGACCGACTGGATTATCCTTAAAGAGAGCCATCAATTATCCAATCAATAAACTAATTATCATAATCGCCAGGCTTTAATCGGCTATTCAAGCATAACTATTGTCTCAATGATTGCAAATTGGCCGCACATGTCAAAACACAAGTTGGATGTTTTTCACACGCTTCGCATTCGGACTGCGTATCGATTTTTCGCGCCAAATAATTGCCACGTGGACGAGGTAAACTGTAAACCACTCAAAGGTCAAAATTTATTTCAAACAAATATGGCTTCTGACAACTTTCACCACTCGAGATTTTTTGGAGCCAATTTTATTTTTTTGTCACAAATGGCTAAAGTGGCGATCGACAGCGTGACCCCTGTCTGTAGCTACAGCCTACAAATTTGGACCACATGCATAGTTTTGTGCACTGAAAAAAACTTTGACCTTGACATTGACCTAGTGACCTACTTTCACATTTTTGAAGGTACAGGCTTCAAATTTTGACCACATGCATAGTTTCATGTTCCAAAATGAAATTTGACCTTGATTTTGACCTGGTGACCTACTGTCACATTTCTCAAGCTACAGCCTTTAAATTTGGACCACGTGCATAGTTTTGTGTACCGAAACAAACTTTGACCTTTACATTGACCTAGTGACCTACTTCCACATTTTTGATTTTTGTTTGTTTTGGGTTTAACGCCGTTTTTCAACAGTATTTCAGTCATGTAACGGCTGGCAGTTAACCTAACCAGTATTCCTGGATTCTGTACCAGTACAAACCTGTTCTCCGCAAGTAACTGCCAACTTCCCCACATGAATCAGAGGTGGAGGACTGATGATTTCAGACACAATGTCGTTTATCAAATAGTCACGGAGAACATACGCCCCGCCTGAGGATCGAACTCGCGACCCCGAGATCCGTAGACTAACGCTCTTACCTACTGAGCTAAGCGGGCGGGCTTCCACATTTTTGAAGGTACAGGCTTCAGATTTGGACCACATGCATAGTTCTATGTTCCGAAATAGGGGCCTCCGTGGCCGAGTGGTTAGAGTCGTTGACTTCAAACCATTTGCCCCTCATCGATGTGGGTTCGAAACCTCATTTGGGGCGTAGAATTCTTCACGTGAGGAAGCCATCCAGCTGGCTTACGGAAGGTCGGTGGTTCTACCCAGGTGCCTGCTCGTGATGAAATTATGCACGGAGGGGCACCTGGGGTCTTCCTCCACCATTAAAGCTGGAAAGTCGCCATATGACCCAAAATTGTGTCGGTGCGACGTTAAACCCAACAAAATAAATAAATAAATAAATGTTCCGAAATAAAATTTGACCTTGATTTTGACCTAGTGACCTACTTTCACATTTCTCGAGCTACAGCCTTCAAATTTGGACCACTTGCATAGTTTTGTGTACCAAAATGAACTTTGACCTTAAGATTGACCTAGTGACCCACTTTCACATTTCTGTTGCTACAGGCTTCAAATTTAGACCACATGCATAGGATTGTGTACCGAAACAAACTTTGACCTTAATTTGGCCTAGTGACCTACTTTCACATTTCTCAAGCTACAGCCTTCAAATTTGGACCACATGAATAGATTTATGTACCAAAATAAACTTTGACCTTAAGATTGACCTAGTGACCTACTTTCAAATTTCTCAAACTACAGCCTTCAAATTTGATGCACATGCATACTTTTGTGTACAAAGAACTTTGTCCCTGAAATTGATCTAGTGACCTACTTTCACATTTTTCAAGCTACAGCCTTGGAATTTGGACCACATGCACAGTGTTGTGTACAGAAATGAAATTTGACTTTGAGCTAGTTGATAAGTCTTGAAATTTGGAACACTCAAAAATGGCACATTGGTGGGCGCCAAGATCACTCTGTGGTCTCTTGTTTATTCCACACCAGAAGTTGATATTTTAAATCGACACCGCTTTAAAATACACTACCGCACCATCAATATTAATTATTTGATATACGCAGACATTGAGTGTAAAAAATAGTTTAACCTAGGTTTATAAGAGTACCGTTCAATGCGTGTGTACGTTCAGTGTGGATGAATTAATGCCGACTGTGCTCTGTTACATAAAGCATCCGGACGATTCAGATTTTGTTTACGCCAGTAAAAAGTCATTGCGTGCGTTTCTGTTATTTCATATACGTTTTTATACGCTTGAAAATTATCAGACATGCGTATAGGCACTATTTCAAAGCGTAATTTATGCTAATACGCATCTTATCTGGAGCCCTGTACCCCATTTGTTTTGAAATAGCAAAAAAAAACACAGATCATATAAAGCTTGGATGTTGAAAAATGCAGAATGTGGATCATTAAGTGAACACTATTAAGAACTGTTTCATGATAAAATGTGTAGAAGTCTTTGGTATATAAAAAAAATCTTTTTCTTACAGATTGGTTGATAATTGCACACTTTATTTTGTCTGGAAATTGTTGCTTTTTTAGCGCATCTGTAGCATATAGTGCTTGGGGTGAGCTGTAGTGATCACTCAGGATCTGTCGTCCATCTGTCCTAACATTTGTTCAAATAACATTTCTGAACCTACTTCTTAGAATCGCTCCTTTTTGGGACCACCAGAGCTTACTTAGATCTTTGGATCTCCATCAAACTTGCAACATCATCATTAGAGCCTCATCCAAATTTATTAATCTCTCGCCACGAGTGGTGGTGGGTTATAGTTATGGTCTCCATTCGTCCTGCTGTCAGCTCAAGGTCAAGGTTACAACTCGAGTTTAAAGGGTTGAGCCTTCCATTTTGTGTCCGCTCTGTATCTACGAAACCCCTGGGGTCTAGCTAGCGCCAGTTGTTTGGGGAAGTCACTTCTCACTCACGCTGATTTAAGTAGAAGTGTGAAGACTGCTTCGATTTTTTGAGTCGGCTGAAGGCTGAAAGCCTTTTGACGAGTCCTTGCTGTTCAGCGATTCTCTGAATGGACTGAATAACACGTGAAGGGATGTAGTTCCATTAGATTTCTCAAACTTCAAACAGTTCACTGCATGAATGAAGTTAAGTTGTGTCAATTCCCTTTGCTATGACCAATATACGATGTAATCTGTCATATTTATGACTTGTAATTGTGCAATACTCGAATGTAACTCATTAAGCATAAATGTGCATTTTAAGAATTGCGCAGGCTTACAAAGCTTGGGTAACATCCGGCGAAAGACAAAAAATAGTTCCTCAGGGCTCCAGATAAGATGCGTATTAGTGTAAATTACGTATAGAAATAATGCAAATACGCATGTCTAATAATTTCTAAGCGTATAAAAACGTATATAAAATTACAGAAACGCACACAATGCTTTTTTAAAAACAAAATCTGAATCGTCTGGATGCGTTAGCTAACATAGCTGATCAGCCTTAATTCTCCCACATTGAACGTAAACACGCATCGTATGATTTCTATAAACTTTGTGTGGGTTGAATTTTGCAGTCAGTAAACGGATAAATTATCGGAAGAAGAAGCTCTTTGTTTAGTTACTACTGATATTAAAAATGATTTTAATTCTTATTTTTCGAGAAATAAACAAATCGGCGAAACATTAAATTGTATTTTCTTGTAGTTTTTGAAATCGAAAGTAGATCGTCTATGTTTGGCTGCTTTCACGAAATGAAACAACTTTTTTATGAAAAGATTTAAATAAGAGGTAATTTAACCGTAAACTTCAATGTCAGATACTGCCAATTGCTGCTAAATGTCTTCGTATCATCACAATTTGTAAAATATATTGTTGATACTGGAGAAAAGTGTAATCGTATCCGGATATAATATTTTGGGTAAATATCGAGCTGTGTTATGAAATTTTAAGAAAAAAACTAAAAACAAACTGAAACTGGTAGACTATACTGTCAGTACATCAATCATTAGCCGACTCAGGCCCTTCAGGCCTTTGATTATTTCTACCTCAATGCTGTCAGGGCTTTCGGTAGGTTCTGAAACTCAAGAGTCATTGACTCTTCAGCCTAAATTTTCGAGGGTCAAAATCAGATTTTCAAGAGTCAAGATCAGCTTTTCAGGGGTCAAGCTATGCTGTTATTAATGCAAATCCCACATACTTTATCTAAAACAGTCATTACAGATTTTCTTAATCAATTCATATTTTAGTTGTCTTATTTTGCACATTGCCTAAAAGTGGGTGGGGTTTTGTGCTTTGCATGATTTTATTAGCCCACCATCATCAGATGGTGGGCTATTCAAATCACTCTGCGTCCGTGGTCCGTCGTCCTTCCGTCCGTCCGTCCGTCCGTCATTCCGTCCGTCCTTCCGTTAACAATTTCTCGTTATCGCATCTCCTCAGAAACTACCTGGGGGATTTTGACCAAACTTTGTCAGAATGATGTATTGGTACCCTAGTTGTGTCCCCCTGAAAATCAGACTGGTTCAACAAATTTTTAGTAAGTTATGGCCCTTTGTTTATTTCTATAATTTACATAGATTTATATAGGGAAAAACTTTGAAAATCTTCTTGCCCCAAACCACAGAGCCTAGGGCTTTGATATCTGGTATGAAGCATCATCTAGTGGTCTTCTACCAATATGATTCAAATTATTTCCCTGGGGTGTAATATGGCCCTGCCCCGGGGGTCACATGGTTTATATAGACTTATATAGGGAAAAACTTTGAAAAACCTCTTGTCCAAAACCACAGGGCCTAGGGCTTTGATATTTTGTATGTGACATCATCCAGTGGTCTTCAACTAAGATTGTTCAAATTATCCCCCTAGGGTCAAATATGGCCCCGCCCCGGGGGTCACATGGTTTGCATAGACTTATATAGGGAAAAAATTTGAAAATCTTCTTGTCCAAACCACAAAGCCTAGGGCTTTGATATTTGTAATGTAGCATCGTCTAGTGGTTCTCTACCAAGTTTGTTAAAATTATCCCCCTAGGGTCAAATATGGCCCCACCCTGGGGGTCACATGGTTCATATAGACTTATATAGGGAAAAGCTTATAAAAACTTCTTGTCAATAACCTACAACATTCAAATTTGGACCACATGTATGGTTTTGAGTGGCAAGATGAACCTTGACATGAGTTGACCTTGATTTTGACCTAGTGACCTACTTTCACATTTCTGTAGCTACAACCTTCAAATTTGGACCACATGCATAGTTTTGTGCACTGAAATAAACTTTGACCTTGACATTGACCTAGTGACCTACTTTCACATTTTTGAAGGTACAGGCTTCAAATTTGGACCACATGCATAATTTCGTGTTCCGAAATCAAATTTGACCTTGATTTTGACCCAGTGACCTACTTTCACATTTCTCAAGCTACAGCCTTCAAATTTGGACCACCTGCATGGTAATTGTACCGAAACAAACTTTGACCTTTACATCGACCTAGTGACCTACTTTCACATTTTTGAAGGTACAAGCTTCAAATTTGGACCACATGCATAGTTCTGTATTCCGAAATAAAATTTGACCTTGATTTTGACCTAGTGACCTACTTTCACATTTCTCAAGCTACAGCCTTCAAATTTGGACCACATGCATGGTTTTGTGTACAGAAACAAACTTTGACCTTTACATCGACCTAGTGACCTACTTTCACATTTTTGAAGGTACAGGCTTCAAATTTGGACCACATGCATAGTTTTGTATTCCGAAATAAAATTTGACCTTGATTTTGACCTAGTGACCTACTTTCACATTTCTCAAGCAACAGTCTTCAAATTTGGACCACTTGCATAGTTTTGTGTACCAAAATGAACTTTGACCTTAAGATTGACCTAGTGACCTACTTCCAGATTTCTGTAGCTATAGGCTTCAAATTTAGACCACATGAATAGGATTGTGTACCGAAACAAACTTTGACCTTGATATTGACCTAGTGACCTACATTCACATTTTTGAAGGAACATGCTTCAAATTTGGACCACATGCATAGGTTTGTGTTGTGAAGTGAAATTTGACCTTGATTTTGACCTAGTGACCTACTTTCTCATTTCTCAAGCTACAGCCTTCAAATTTGGACCACTTGCATAGTTTTGTGTACCGAAATAAACTTTGACCTTAAGATTGACCTAGTGACCTACTTTCAAATTTCTCAAACTACAGTCTTCAAAATTGATGCACATGCGTAGTTTTGTGTACAAAGAACTTTGTCCTTGAAATTGATCTAGTGACCTACTTTCACATTTCTCAAGTTACAGCTTTCGAATTTAGACCACATGCACAGTGTTGTGTACGGAAATGAAATTTGACCTTGAGCTAGTCAGTAAGTCTTGAAATTTGGAACACACAAAAATGACACATTGGTGGGCGCCAAGATCACTCTGTGATCTCTTGTTCTGGGCAAATTCTTCTAAATAAGAGATGCTTCGGTAACAGTGATCATAGTTTTCTTAAATGTAGACTTTTTATTGTTTTTTTCTTCAGATTGTACTAGAAAAAATCTTGTTAGAAATGATGAAAATGGCGGTCGCGAAAACGAGTGACAAATACGGAAAATGAAAGTAAACATTTAAAATTCTTGATAAAATAACTGTTTTAAATTTATTTGTTTCATCATACCACGTATAACTTCTGCTTATTTAAAGCATTTAATTTGTTTTGGCCCCAACAAAGCCTCAGCAATGATAATAAATTTGCTATAGACTGTGACGGCCGACCAGCTCATGTAATCGTATCAAGCATACAAAATAATTAACAAGTGGTACAAACACGATAATCTAAGGCTGCATTGTTTATCAATTAACTTTTACACATTGATCAATAAACCCCTTTGATAATGACAGGGAATTATTGTACTAAATACAAACCGCGAGATGATCACATGTCAGTCGGCGCGTGGCGTGATTGACATCTGTTAGTAGCTAATTAACATACGACGCTCCGCCTACTGCCATATTTCCGCTTGTACAGGAGAACAATGTTGAAATTCGCTGGAATTTTGATTGACAAGGGGCAGAACTTTGAACTCGAGATGCATCAAAGTAAATTTCCGCGAGTCAAGCCGACGCACGTGGCATATTTTATGCTGGTCAAATACGAGTTTTTCTCGATTTTCGCGGGTCAAAACCCGGGACCTCGGGTCAACCGAACGCCCTGTGCTGTTGAGTGATTTGAAAGGTGGCTATAATTTTCTTGTTTCTTAGTTAATTCTAGATTAAAAAAACATTGATGTGACCATTCATTTTCTTAGTTACATCATTTCCAATACAGTGGTTATTAAATTCTGAAATAAGTTGTTTTCAACAATTCAAGCCGATGCTGTAAATCTAACCTGCAGATTTTTGGTTATGTCTTGTATGGATGCAAGATGAAATTGTTTATTATTAACACCGAATCCCCACTGTCTTCGGTGAAAAGTATCTCAGTCAGATATAAAACTGAAAGTAAACTGTGTAAACTAGAAATACATATTCAAATCAATTTATTGATGAAAGTCAGTTTAATGTAGTTAGTACTTAAAATGTTGTTCTTTTGGCCGTTCTTTTACCATAGATACCAAAAAATTGTTTATGATTCCAATTGATCGCATGGTTAATCAACAGTTTCTTTATAAAACATTTTTTGCACTCACACAGTTGACAATTAAACGCAAAATGTCAAAGACATAACCGCGGCGCTAATTGGCTGAACACAATCGTCTCTGGTGTATCGGATAGTTTGATTCGCTTTCACTCTTCTCGCGAAAATCTCGCAAGTACCTGAAGTAGGCAGAGCTTAAATTATGCTATTGGCGTGTGTTTGTGTTCGACACCGTGCAAATTGTCAACAGTCCGGATAGCGGTAATTAGCGAGTGCAGACCAAAGAAAATCGGGCAACTTGCATTTCGCTTTGAGGTTAGATTTGAGCAAAATTTGAAGTTCCAAAGTGACTATTTTGCTCAAGTCACCCACTGTCGATGTGCAGAACGCATGTGTCAGCCATGTTGGCTCAAGGTCAAGGTCACAATTCAAGGGCAAAGGTTTGAGCCTTCCATTTTGTTTCCACTCTGTTTCTCCTAAACTCCTATAAGGATTTTCAAATTCATTGACGTCATCATACATGGACTATAAAATAGGGTCTTAACACGTGGTTTTGCAGTATCTCTGTGATTCCAGCAGGTATGCAAATTTTGATTCCATACCTCATGTTTTTATTTGATGTAAATGAGATGTGGAACCAAAATTTGCAGTCCTGTTTGGCGCCATATAACCTATACTGTGTTGGTGCGCCGTAGAACCCAAATAAATAAATAAATAAATGTACTATAAAATATACTTAACAACCTCAATGCTTCCATCCAATACCATCAGCCCTTTCACTATCCATAACAGTGGTGAGTGATATAGCTGTCTTTCAGACTGCCTTGTTTGAAAGGGGTTGCTTTGTGTCTATAAGGGGCAGTTGGAGCTTAAAATAGAAATATGTTTAAACAACTTCTCATGAACCAATCGTCAAAATTGGACTGTAGCATCATTGTAAGGTGTTCTTCGAAACCTTTTTATGGGGCCACTATAGCTAACCTTTAAACAACTTCTCATGAACTACTGGATGCAGATAACCATTTTAAAGAGACCTGCCAGAACACTCTCAGTCTGCGCCCGTTGTCTGTGGGTAGTGCCTTGAGCTTTTTATGTTCCTCTTCCAAAGTTGCACACTCAAGCCTGTGTAAGCTCCAAAATTCGGGTGAACAATCTAGAGCCATCATGGCCCTTATGCTGGTCCCCATGTCACATTGTTCGATTTGTAAGCTGGAGTAGTCTCCATGTGTCTTTATAGCTGTTTGAGCTTTGAAAGTGTGTGAGTGAATGACCTAGGACCGTCATAGCTCTCTTGTTTCTGATAGGGGTATCTTCATTATGTGGACCAGTACACAGTGCTAGCTAAGAAATGGTTGTTTAACAGCAGTAGATATTGATGGTGTATAGATAGATGCACAGAGACCAGGAGATTATCACTGAAAATCAATATTGTCACTCATAGAGAGAGTGTCTCCAGCAATTTCACCACATTTTATTGAACACAAATAGGAAAAGAATGTAACAGTGAATCTTTATGCTCCCTGAATTTCTGAAGTAGGAGGTTGCTGTCTTGGCTACCAAACCATCTGTCCCAGTACCCTTGTCTTGAATTTTCATTGGATCTGGGCAAAAAACTGTCCTTTCTTCTCTATGAAGTGGACTATACATAATATTGTTAGGAAACAGTGCCAGCTCAAGGAGTGAGGACAAAATATACATTTGGTAACATTGTGTTCTGTTTCTAATAATCTAGCAAGGCATCTCTTTTTAATTCCTGAATTTTGCAAGGAGATACACGGAATTTGACTATTTCCACTTTAGCTGGTGATAAATTGAGTAGTTTGATGCTCATATTGCAGACAGATTTGGCCTACAAGGTGTAAATATCTATCATTAAGTTTAGTGTAATAATACATGATAGACATCTGACTGAACAGCATCTCATAATTTTTAAATAATTTTTTATGATATTTTTTCTAAAACTATCTAGAAGTGCTTCATTCTTCTTAATATACTGCTTGTAGCCTTTAATCTCTATGTTTTCATATTAAAGGAACCTATTGATTTTTCTAGCAAGTCAAATTGCCATCTCCTATAGAGAGGAGACTGAAGTTATACATGGGTTGTCATAGAAACCAGTAAGAACCTATTTTGCAGGATTTTGATTGGAAGAGGAGAGTCCAGAAGAAGAGAGATTCTTAATTCACAAAGATAGAGAGAAATATTGGAGAACAGAACTAGTTTTATGAAACATGTATGAACATAATCATATGTAGGATTTAATTGGATTTCTGGAGATAATTATAGGTGAATACTGTCATTTAACAAGTCTTTATAGTTTTCTGGATTTAATTAGGTACTTTGCCAGTTTATTTCACTGTAGAATTTGTTGCTGTTCAATATTTTTGCTTTTATAATTAGGTAAAAATCAGCAGAAATTTAAAAGTATGAACAGTATGTGCAAAATCTTAATAAATTTAATTTTCTTAGTGGAAACTACAAAAACATGTTGCTGAGGTTTATAATATAGGCCATTTAGAGTGAAGAAGGCTTAGAAACGATATATATATTCATTCCCGAGAAAGATAGTGGGATTAGGTCCACTGTTATGTCCACTGTTATGTAATGTGGAAGATTATGAAAGACCATCTCAAATAGAAATTAAGATAGGAGGGTTGTAGCAGACAGATCTTAGTTTACAGCTAAAATAGGGGAGTCTTTAACTTTAAGACTGAAATAGGGGAGTTGTATCGGGTAGATATTACTGTATGACAGAAATAGGGGAGTTGTATCGTGTAGATATTACTGTATGACTGAAATAGGGGAGTTGTATCGTGTAGATATTACTGTATGACTGAAATAGGGGAGTTGTATCGTGTAGATATTACTGTATGACAGAAAAAGGGGAGTTGTATCGTGTAGATATTACTGTATGACTGAAATAGGGGAGTTGTATCGTGTAGATATTACTGTATGACAGAAAAAGGGGAGTTGTATCGTGTAGATATTACTGTATGACTGAAATAGGGGAGTTGTATCGGGTAGATATTACTGTATGACAGAAAAAGGGGAGTTGTATCGTGTAGATATTACTGTATGACTGAAATAGGGGAGTTGTATCGGGTAGATATTACTGTATGACTGAAATAGGGGAGTTGTATCGAACACCTAACAGCGTTTTTGGGCCATATCTAGTTGTATTGGGCAGGTACTTTTCTAAACTTAAAATAGCGAAGTTGTATTGGGCAGATACTCTTCTGCTACTAAAATAGGGAATTTGTATTGGGCAGGTACTTTCCTACTACTGAAATAGGGAAGTTGTATTGGGCAGCCAGGTACTTTTCTATGACTGAAATTGGGAAGTTGTATTGGACAGATACTTTTCAGCTACTAAAATAGGGAAGTTGTATTTGGCAGATACTTCTCGGCTTCTAAAATAGAGAAGTTGTATTTGGCAGATACTTTTCGGCTACTGAAATATGGAAGTTGTATTCATATATGTTGTATTGGGCAGGTACTTTTCTAAAATTAAAATAGGGAAGTGGTATTGGGCAGGTACTGTCCGGCTACTAAAATAGGGAAGTTGTTTAGGGCAGGTACTTTTTGGCTACTAAAATAGGGAAATTGTATTAGGCAGGAACTTTCCTAAAACTAAAATAGAGAAGTTGTATTGGGCAGATACTTTTCGGCTACTAAAATAAGGAAGTTGTATTTGGTAGATACTTCTCAGCTACTAAAATAGAGAAGTTGTATTTGGCAGATACTTTTCGGCTACTAAAAGAGGGAAGTTGTATTTGGCAGATACTTTTCGGCTACTGAAATATGGAAGTTGTTTTAGACAGGTAGTTTTCTACAACTGAAATAGGGAAGTTGTATTGGACAAGTAATTTTCTACAACTGAAATATTGAAGTTGTACTGGTCAGGTAATTTTCTATGACTAAAATTGGAATTAGGAAAGTGTTGTATCAGGCAGGTACTACAGAGAGAGGGGAGAGAGGTTTCTTTTGAGGTACCTGTCAGCCTTAAGTTACTAGTAGGTTGGGATTGAACAATGAAGATAGAGAAATTTAATTATGATTTAAAGCCCCTTTGTTCCTTATGTAGATTACAGGTAGGTTGAACCCTGAAGGAGCAAGGGCACTACCTTCTAATTGCTAGTTTTAGAGTGACTGTGAAAGGTTATTCTAATGTGAATGAATTAAAATTCCAATATGATGGAGTTCATTGGTTCACTTTGTGTATCTCATTAGGATGAGGGTATCACTACATGGAATACAAGATTGAAATGTGGAAAAAAAAAAATTACTTTGTGATCTCCAAGTAAGAACTTTGTTCACCTATAATGTTTAATGATGCTTTACAATTTGAGGAGTGGACCACATGTTGTTCTTTCTGGTTAATACAAGTGCATTAATATTTGTCTCTGTACCATGCCAACAAGTATAAGTGATATAGGGAAAAATAAACTAGTTTCTACAAATTATTATGAAATATTTGTTCTTTGAGAACAAGCTGAACTTGAAATACCAGGTATTACCAGCTCTCTAAATGTAATGTAGCACAATCATTTTGTTGGAGATATGCGTAGCTCCAAAATAAAGATTTGTGTCATATCTCTGCAGGTCTATACATAGAAATCATTGTCTTTCACAGAACTTCATGATTTGCAGTAAAAAGTATTACTTTTTCATTATGTCAACTCAGTACAAGTACTCGAGATGGGCTACTCTAATCACATTGAATGTATTTTCAGTTGGTCTATGTCTTAAGTATTATACTGTTAAACTCTGTATGTCTTAACCATTAGCCTGCTGCAGGCGAATTTAACAGCCTTTGCAAACAGCTTGGAACCAGATCAGACGCCGATTAAATCGGCGTCTGATCAGGTTCCAAGCTGTTTGCTACTCTGACAATATGTCTTCCAATTTTGGAGCAAATTGAATGAACTTTACAATTTTAGCAGACGACATTTCCAGCAGACGACAATTTATCTAGCATGCTAAAGGTTAATTAAAATCTCTGGGGTAAAAACTTGGTTACTAGATCAAATGATAGAAAATGTGCTAACACTCCAGTGACCCATGTCTTCTACCCAAGATATAGTTCCTCCTCCTCACCAACACCATATATAACATGGTACACATCTCTGGTAATTATTACGGTGGATGAGTCTGATGTTAATCTTGCTCATTTTTGACACTTACGTGTTTACAGTTTCGATTATTTTGGTTTTGCCTTTGCAGTCCATCTGCATTAAAGCTTGTCCGGCTTTCACAGGTCAAAGTGCTGGCCGGATTTTGACGAAACTACTCAGGAGTGATCAGTACCAACCCTAGTTGTGCATATCACCGGCATGTTCCACTTCACTGCACAAAATGGCTACCAGAGCTAAAAACAGAAAAATCTTGTCAGGCTTTCACAGGTCAAACTGCTGGCTGGATTTTGCTGAAACTTCACAGGAGTGATCAGTACCCAGCGTAATTGTGCATATCGCTGGCACCTTCTGCTTCACTGCACAAAATGGCCGCCAGAGCTAAAAGTAGAAACTTCTTGTCTGGCTTTCACAGGTCAAACTGCTAGCTGGATTTCAATGAAACTTCACAGGAGTGATCAGTACCAAGCCTAGTTGTGCAAACTGCTGGCTGGATTTCATTGTAAACTTCATAGGAGTGAACAGTACCAACCCTAGTTGTGCATATCGCTGGCACATTCCGCTTTGCTGCCCAAAATGGCCACCAGAGCTAAAAATAGAAAAATCTTGTCCGGCTTTCACAGGTCAAACTGCTAGCTGGATTTCGATGAAACTTCACAGGAGTGATCAGTACCAAGCCTAGTTGTGCATATCTCTGGCAGGTTCTGCTTCACTGCACAAAATGGCCACCAGAGCCTAAAAAAAATTAGAAAAACCTTGTCCGGCTTTCACAGGTCAAACTGCTGGACAGATTTTGACGAAACTTCACAGGAATGATCAGTACCAAGCATAGTTTTGCATATTGCTGACATGTTCCGTTTTGCTGCACAAAATGGCCACCAGAGCTAAAGGTATACATAGGGCAAGACATAAGTTTTTGTGACAAAAACACCTTCTAGTTGCTCTTTAGAAATGTGTCAACAAGCAATACGCCTTAACATTAGTACTCACAAGTCTTGTCAGGTGTTTGCTTTGCAGATGCGCAAGTGAAAGATGCAAAAACTCCGGTAGTTTGTTTGAAAAGGAGATAAGTACTTCCAGTGTAATAGATTTTTTTCTATTTGTTTTGTCCTGTACCTTCCTCATACTTACATTTTTTGTAATTCAGGTTATAAGTGGTATTAGAAAAACTGGACAAATATAGTCCTCTCACTAACTTTTTCAAATGGAGGCATTTGGCCTCCTTTAGGGCTTCTAGGGCTAAAACTAGATAAAGCTTTAATTGACTTCTTGATGGGTCTTCATCAAACTTGGTATGTAGCATCAGTATAAGGTCCTCACCCAAATGTGTTTGAACAATGAGAAGGCTTGGTCCCTTTAAGCAGATGCTGGTGCTGAAAATAGAAATACCTTCAGACTGCTTGACAAATATTCCTCGAACTTGTCATCATTTTTAGGTTTTTTGTCATATTTGTTCAAATTGGGGCACTTAAGGTCTTTAATGTTTTTTTGTGCCTCAATCATGATATGAACTTGCGCACCTCCTATTTTTCATCTGGGTCCGCCCCCTATTTCCAGAGTTATGGCCCCTGAAATAGTCAAAAATTCACATTTTCACCTTGTGACGTGCCTAACTCAAAAAGTATTACATATAAATTGATTAAACCTTGCTTGAATCTTAATCATGATATGAACTTGCGCACCTCCTATTTTTCATCTGCCTCCGCCCCCTACTTTCAGAGTTATGGCCCCTGAAATAGTAAAAAAATGCTCTTTTTCACCTTGTGACGCACCTAGCTCAAAAGGTATATGATATGAATGGATGAAAACTTGCCTGAGTCTTTATCATGATATAAACTTGCACACCTCTTATTTTTTGGCTGGCTCCACCCCCTATTTTTAAAGTTATGGCCCCTGAAATAGTCAAAAATGCACATTTTCACCTAATTATGTTCCTAGCTCAAAAAGTATTTGATGTAAATTCATGAAACATTGCTCGAGTCATTATCATGATGTGACCTTGCACACTTGGCATTCTTCTTGAGAATCTTAGCGCTTATTACAGAGTTATGGCCCTTGAAATAGCAAAAATAGTGAATATTTTGTTTGTGATGCTCATAGCTCAAATGTATATGGCCTAGAATAATGAATCCTTTTCATAAAATGTTTGTTGAGGCTATTGCCCATTAAGACTGCAAACATTTGAATTATTTCCCCTAATTTGTGACAAATGTACCTGTGGGGGCACACCCTGTGTCCTACAGACACATTCTAGTTTACAGTTGTTACCATTAATTTTGCAATTCAGTTTGTCACACATATGTTCAAGCCAAACAGTGAAGTCTTAGGGGCATGAAAGCCCTCTTCTTAACAGTCCTGTTCTATTGTTTTCTCATTTGTTAGCCCACCATCATCAGATGGTGGACTATTCAAATCACTCTGCGTCCGTGGTCCGTCGTCCTTCCCTCCGTCCGTCATTCCGTCCGTCCGTCCTTCCGTTAACAATTTCTCGTTATCGCATCTCCTCAGAAACTACCAGAGGGATTTTGACCAAACTTTGTCAGAATGATGTATTGGTACCCTAGTTGTGTCCCCCTGAAAATCCGACAGGTTCAACAAATGTTTAGTAAGTTATGGCCCTTTGTTTATTTCTATAATTTACATAGATTTTTCATAGGGAAAAACTTTAAAAATCTTCTTGCCCAAAACCACAGAGCCTAGGGCTTTGATATTTGTTATGAAGCATCATCTAATGGTCCTCTACCAAGATGATTCAAATAATTTCCCTGGGGTCTAATTTGGCCCCGCCCCAGGGGTCACATGGTTTATATAGACTTATATAGGGAAAAACTTTGAAAAACCTCTTGTCCAAAACCACAGGGCCTAGGGATTTGATATTTTGTATGTGACATCATCCAGTGCTCTTCTACTAAAATTGTTCAAATTATCCCCCTAGGGTCAAATATGGCCCTGCCCCAGGGGTCACATGGTTTACATAGACTTATATACGGAAAAACTTTGAAAATCTTCTTGTCCAAACCACAAAGCCTAGGGCTTTGATATTTGTAATGTAGCATCGTCTAGTGGTTCTCTACCACGTTTGTTAAAATTATCCCCCTAGGGTCAAATATGGCCCCGCCCTGGGGGTCACATGGTTCATATAGACTTATATAGGGAAAAGCTTTTAAAAACTTCTTGTCAATACATACAACATTCATATTTGGACCACATGTATGGTTTTGAGTGGCAAGATGAACTTTGACATGAGTTGACCTTGATTTTGACCTAGTGACCTACTTTCACATGTCTGTAGCTACAACCTTCAAATTTGGACCACATGCACAGTTTTGTGCACTGAAATAAACTTTGACCTTGACATTGACCTATTTTCACATTTTTGAAGGTACAGGCTTCAAATTTGGACCACATGCATAATTTCGTGTTTCAAAAGGAAATTTGACCTTGATTTTGACCCAGTGACCTACTTTCACATTTCTCAAGCTACAGCCTTCAAATTTGGGCCACATGCATGGTTATTGTTCTGAAACAAACTTTGACCTTTACATTGACCTAGTGACCTCAAATTTAGACCACATGCATAGTTCTGTATTCCGAAATAAAATTTGACCTTGATTTTGACCTAGTGACCTACTTTTACATTTCTCAAGCTACAGCTTTCAAATTTGGACCACATGCATAGTTTTGTGTACCGAAACAAACTTTGACCTTTACATTGACCTAGTGACCTACTTTCACATTTTTGAACCAGATTAAATAACTAATGTCCATGTCCATTCTGAATTTGGCAGTATAGCACAGAGAATGCAATAAATTTGAGAGTATTAGAATATTCTTGCTTAAGAATTGACTAGACTTGCATTTGAATGACCCATTTCAAATATTTTTCAGGTTGAAAGGGGGACAAAGCAGGATGACATAAGCAGTAGATGGGTAGAAGGGGTCGGGGCTAGTGTGCACCATGGGCAAGCGGAAGTTGGGCGAAGTAGAGAATGGTTACTCGTCATCATCATCGCAGGAGGAAAATGACGATGTGGACAGCTGTGCTAGTTCAGCTTCAACCAACAGTAGTACTGACGTGCCAACAGGTATTACCTTATAACTTTATTGCTTATGCAGACACATGATATCAACAGGTTTCACCTCTAAATGCCTCGTTTCAGCTGACATACAGTGCCAACAGGAAAATACCTCTAACTTCAATGGTTTAGCATTGTTTTAGCAGGCATACAGTGCCAAAAGGTATCACCTCTAACTTCCTTGGTTTAGCAGACATATGGTACCAAAAGATATCACCTCTTAATGCCTTGTTTCAGCAGACATACAGTGCCAAAAGGTATTACCTTTGACTTCCTTTATTTTTAGCAAACATATGGTGGCAGTGGGTATTACCTATAATCACTTTATTTTAGCACACATGCAGTGTCAGTAGGCCTTACTCTAAATGTTCTTGTTTTAGTAGACATTTGGTGCCACAGGTACAGTGTCAATAGGTATTACCGTATTTTCCCGTATTAAGGCACCCCCTCTAATTAACGCCCCCCACCCGTTTTGGAGGGAAAAAAAGTCAACAAGAACAAAAAAAAAATCACCTACCTCATTTTTATAAGTCAACATAGTAAGTAATTTACAGTATGTATCCAATGTATTAAGAAATAAACACACTTTTAAACAGTCCATGTACCGTAAATCCAAAACGTTTATACTAAGTACGGTACGTATCCAATCATCAAATAGAAAATTAAATGGTAAATCCATTTTTGATCTGTTTTTGCACCACCCGTGCACAAGCTTCCTGTCGACTTTAAACAAATTTGCGGCGAAGTGTTAACCTTTTCTTCGGCAGTTTTAATAACTTTAAATTTAAAAGCTGGCACATAAGCAGCGTGTCAAACCACTGGCATTGTGTATTGCTACCCACATGTACTAAGGAAAATATTATCGGAGTACACAGCTGTTTGGGTATGATGACGTAATGTGTAATGTCGCGAGCGTGTCACGGAATACATGAGGTACCGTATTTAAATGCATAATTTTAAGACACACTGCATAAAATTGGATGCCAAATAATTACGTTTTGGGGGAATTAAACAACACAGAAACACTTTACAGTTGGTTTGAACGATGTTTTTAAGTTTTGTAAAAATTTTCATTTTTTATTTTTTTACCTCTTTGGAAAATGTAACGCCCCCGGGGGCGTATATTCGGGAAAATGCGGTACCTTTAACTTCCTTGGTTAAGCAGACATACAGTGCCAACAGGTATATCTTTAACATTCTTATTTTAGCAGACATATGGTGCCACAGATACTGGGCAAACAGGTATATCTCTAACATTCTTATTTTAGCAGACATACAGTGTCACAGATACAATGCAAACAGGTATATCTCTAACGTTCTTATTTTAGCAGATGTATGGTGCAACAGATACAATGCCAACAGGTTTTATTTCTAACGTTCTTGTTTCAGCAGACATATGGTGCTTCAGATACAAGGCCAAAAAGTATTTTCTCTGAATTCTAATGTTCTTGTTTTAGCAGACATGCTGTGCAACAAATACATTGCCAACAGGTATATCTTTTAACGTTCTTATTTTAGCAGACATACAGTGCCACAGGTACAGTGCCAATAGGTATATCTTTAATGTTTTTGTTTTAGCAGACATGCGGTGCCACAGATGCGGTGCCAATAGGTATATCTTTTATGTTCTTGTTTTAGCAGACATGCGGTGCCACAGATGTAATGCCAATAGGTATATCTTTTATGTTTTTGTTTTAGCAGACATGCGGTGCCACAGATACAGTGCCTATAGGTATATCTTTAATGTTCTTGTTTTAGCAGACATGCGGTGCCACAGATACAGTGCCAAAAGGTATATCTTTAATGTTCTTGTTTTAGCAGACATGCGGTGCCACAGATACAGTGCCAAAAGGTATATCTTTAATGTTCTTGTTTTAGCAGACATACGGTGCCACAGATACAGTGCCTATAGGTATATCTTTAATGTTCTTGTTTTAGCAGACATACGGTGCCACAGATACAGTGCCAAAAGGTATATCTTTAATGTTCTTGTTTTAGCAGACATACGGTGCCACAGATACAGTGCCGACAGGTATATCTTTAATGTTCTTATTTTAGCAGACATGCAGTGCAACAGATACAGTGTCGACAGGTATATCTTTAATGTTCTTATTTTAGCAGACATGCGGTGCTACAGATGCTGTGCCAACTGGTGTTACCTCTAACTTGTTCTTTTAACAGACACAATGCCAAAATGTATTAACTGTAACTTTGTTAGTTTTGCAGAAATAGGGTGCAAAACAGGCATTACCTCTTACTTTCTTTATTTTTGCAGACATAGGGTGCAAAACGGGCATTACCTCTTACTTTCTTTATTTTTGCAGACATAGGTGCAAACAGGCATTACCTCTAACTTTCTTAGTTTTGCAGACGTAGGGTGCAAACAGGCATTACCTCTTACTTTCTTAGTTTTGCAGACATAGGGTGCAAACAGGCATTACCTCTTACTTTCTTAGTTTTGCAGACGTAGGGTGCAAACAGGCATTACCTCTAACTTTCTTAGTTTTGCAGACATAGGGTGCAAACAGGCATTACCTCTAACTTTCTTGTTAATTTCCTGGCCCATGTCCAGCCTGTGCCAATACAGATGTTTTCGTATCTATGAAGTAACACACACCTTGCTTTTGGGATAAAAACCCAACAGTGATACTTCAAGACAATGGCTGTGCCCCGTAGCAGATAATTTCATTACCTCTTACTTTCTTTATTTTTGCAGACATAGGGTGCAAACAGGCATTACCTCTAACTTTCTTTATTTTTGCAGACATAGGGTGCAAACAGGCATTACCTCTAACTTTCTTTATTTTTGCAGACAGAGGGTGCAAAACAGGCATTACCTCTTACTTTCTTTATTTTTGCAGACATAGGGTGCAAACAGGCATTACCTCTAACTTTCTTAGTTTTGCAGACGTAGGGTGCAAACAGGCATTACCTCTTACTTTCTTAGTTTTGCAGACATAGGGTGCAAACAGGCATTACCTCTTACTTTCTTAGTTTTGCAGACGTAGGGTGCAAACAGGCATTACCTCTAACTTTCTTAGTTTTGCAGACATAGGGTGCAAACAGGCATTACCTCTAACTTTCTTGTTAATTTCCTGGCCCATGTCCAGCCTGTGCCAATACAGATGTTTTCGTATCTATGAAGTAACACACACCTTGCTTTTGGGGTAAAAACCCAACAGTGATACTTCAAGACAATGGCTGTGCCCCGTAGCAGATAATTTCATATTAAACACTAAAACAGTTAAGGCACTGAGAAGGTGATGTTAAAGATAATGACTGTTATCATTTAAATCCATGTAACACTTACTGAGGACTTTCCTCTAAATTGTTTTGCTATTAGTTCTAAAGGAGAATGGATGTTAACCTCGTTAAAGTGCTACAAGTAAATTTTCCTTACTGATTTCATTTCATTTTGAACATTGTATTGATCTTTGCCATTGTTGTTTTAGGAGTAATGCAGTTGGTTTCATTTATCTAACACATCTTAAAGGAAAGTCTGAGAATTTCGTCTTTCTTTTGACAAATTGACAACTTTGGATTGTATGATAAAGAATGATATCTTTTAGAATCAATGAAGTTAAAAAAAAAACTGATCACAGTTGCATCCAACATTCCTGTGTATAAACTTAAATTGTCTTTGTCCCAGTGTAAGCTTTTGTAGCCAATGACAAATAGCTTTCATACAGCGATTGTCACAGGTGAACATTGTAAGCAAGTTTTCACGTTGTAAGCAAGTTTTTGGGATTATGAAAATATACTGGTAGCCCAGTTTCAAAATTTTTGGCAATAGTCATCACTTGTGAATTTTTATAGCAGTTTAGGTTATTATGTCTCCCACCACACAGTGGTGTGGGAGACATATTGATTTACTCCTGTCTGTGTGTGTGTCTGTCTGTCTGTCTGTCACAAAGCTTGTCCGCACTCTAAGTCGAACATTTCTCATCCGATCTTCACCAAACTTGAACAAAATGTGTTTGACCATAAGACCTTGGCCCAGTTCGATAACTAGCCAAATCGGCCAAGACACTTCTGAATTATGGCCCTTGAACATAATTACCAACAACTACTGGCGCAGTATTGTAGCCCGGTTACACCACTCCACTACCGCCGAACAGCATTGTAGACTGGCGCAGCATTGTAGACAAATTACCACTACCGACACAGCATTGTAGACAGGTTACTCCAACAAGTGAATACCAATAGGCCACAAACAGTATACAAAGACAGACTTACTATTCAGATGATTAGGCAGTTGGGGAGACATGCGCTTTTCTCAAAAGCACCTCTAGTTTCAATTTTATTTCTTTTTAGTTCACTTGACATAATTATATTCGTCATCCTTTCGTCGTCAAATGTCAGCAGTTCTTTTAGACAAGGTCTCCTAAACCACTGAGCCAATTTAGTCATTCCTTATTGGTCCCATTTCAGATTCTTTAAAACTTGGACATTTAGAAACACTGAATAACTGTAAAAATTTCTTGTCAGAAACTGCTGGATTGATTGTAAAATGTTTCTTGGATGAGCCTTTATTTATTTCGATTCATGGGAAAACATGGACATTTAGAAGCACTGAATAACTGTAAAAATTTCTTGTCAGAAACTGCTGGATTGATTGTAAAATGTTTCTTGGATGAGCCTTTATTTATTTTGATTCATGGGAAAACATGGCCTCACAAAGGTGAAATTTTCCAATGAATTTCATTGTAAACCATTGTCTGACTTGGAAATTATTTCACGGAAACATTCCTGGGATAACTGTTTACCATGATTTCAAATTTGACAGCAGCAAAAAAGCTAAATCCTTAAATCACCATCTCTGTATAAACAGCTGGTATTATTTTGAAATAATTGCACAGAATTATTGAAGCCATTGTGAAATGAAAAGAACATAACTGCCAGAGGGTATGTATAGTTTTCCCTGATCAGCTCTAGAAATTGTCCTCTGAACCTGCTGGCCAGTTTTCAAAGAATTTTTAGAAGAAACATCTCTTGGATAACTCACATCCAACGTTGTTTGAGCTTTGAATCCCAGGTTAGCAGTCCAGAGCCAGTGTCATCACTATACGGCTGACTTGTGTCTGAAACTACTTATTACTAAAATGCACGACACATTGAACTTAACAAAATTATTGATTGATTTATTATTATAGATAAACTTTATTTTTTATCGTAAGGAATTTCTGTGATTTCTTTTTCAGGATCTAAATCGAAAAGAAAGAAAACCAAATCAGTGAAGTTTAAAGGAGTAAATGTATTCTACTTTCCAAGAACGCAGGGATTCACATGTGTGCCAAGTGAAGGAGGCTCAACACTTGGTGAGTAAAACTTTCTCTGTTTTCATTATTATCCTCATTAAAGAACTACATGTAAATACATGCAATATTTTTGTATAACCGAGTTTGACATTTTTAGAGTTAACATTACGAAAAAGTATTATCTGAACATAAAATGATTGTGTAAATTTTCAGGTATGGGGGAGAAGCATGTGCACAGGGATGACTTCACATTAGCTGAATTTGCTCGAGAACAGCGCAGAATCCACCGAGAGATGCTGGAAAAACAGCGCCAAGAGGGTAAACTGATGGAAGGACTTGAAGCTCGTCTTGCCGAAATGGATGAAGAAGAAGAAGGTTGCCATAGTGATGATGATAGTGACTGGGAATTTGAAGATCTCGATGATTACTATTTTTTACAACCGGTGTCTATTCGGCAGAGACGAATAATGTTGAGAAACAATGGGGTAAAGAAAATTGATAATACAGAAAAAGATACGTGTAAACACATTCGACAGTCTCGTGAACAATGTGGATGCGATTGTAAACTGTATTGTGACCCAAAAACATGTGCATGTAGTTTAGCTGGAATTAAGTGTCAAGTGGACAGGTTGTCTTTTCCATGTGGTTGTACTAAAGATGGCTGTGCCAATCCAACAGGTCGTGTAGAATTTAATCCAATTCGTGTACGGACTCATTTTATTCACACAGTAATGAGATTGGAATTTGAATCAAAATGCGAGAAGAGTTGTAAATCTAGTGATTCTGAAAGTGAAGACAAGGATGCTGTAAACTTATCTCAGTTTAATAGCAATGAAAGAGGATCGTGCCGCGACTGTCAGAATTCAGAGTTCAGTAATGCACTTATGCAGGAAATGGAGTATGCAGCTTTAAATCGGGAACAGAGTCACATGACCAATTATAACATGACAAATTCATTTACACATGTAACTAACGGTCAGAATGGGAACATGAATGGCATATTTAAACCAAATCAGTCATCAGTATCATACGTTAATCTCAATAACTCGACATTAAACAATATGTATAATTCTGCAACAGAATTTTATAATGCAGAAAATACAACAAGTATGTATGATTTCCAGACTCATAAAGAGGATACTTCCTCCTACTCTGAAATGAGTGAAAGTTCCAATGAAGATGGAGCAATGTATCGAAAGTCATTTGGAAATTTATCACGATTTCAGCAAAATATAAACTGCACTGTTAGTTCTTCATCATTTCCTGTAAGTTCAAATTCAAATGAAAAGTTTTCCGACATAGCTGAGGCATCTGAACCTGCATTTAAACTGCAACCCATATCATCTATACTGAACTCTGTAAATGATACTTTTTCAACACACAGTTCTACTTTGTGGAATTCGGATGGCAAATTATCTGAAAATTCATTGTCGTCTAGTTTGCCAGCAGTTTCCACAGCTTCTCTACCAGACTGTTGCTATACAACCATGAACAATACAACATCAGATAAAATTGCAGAAACTTGCCCCGGAATTTCCTCACATATGAACAAAGAAGTAAACAATTGTGACATCGGGGGACTAGTTAATTCGGCAAGTGAGTCGGACAATCTGTCTGTTAGTAGTTTTTATGACTCAGACTCATCAAACCACGCGATCACTCCTGCATGTTACGATGTTGATACTAACGAAAATGAGAAGAAATTGAGAGAAACTATAGAAGTTACCGCACATAAAGTGTGCGAAGATACAGCTGGACCAAATTTTGGAGAAATTATAAAGGAATCTATATTTGAAATAGTATCTGCTTAGTTTACAAAAGAAAAAATGCTGAGTTTTGCAATGATATAAGTATTTGTTAAACACAGTTGTGGGCTAATAGATTTTTAGTGGTTTATTGGTACTAAAATTAGAAAAATATGTTATCTAAAAAGTTATTGGCAAATGTCTAAGAAAGAATTTTAAATAAATGTTTAATTATTAACACAGAACTTGAAACTCGCATCCCAAGTTAGGAAATTAATATTTAAATTGTGTACTGCATAAAAAATATAAGTTGTGCAATACAAAATGTCTATTGATATAAAATATAAAACTTTCAGTTGGATAAGTATAATTTAAGTGAATTTTAGCCAGTTTCATTATGGTTGTAATGCTGTTGGCCCATACTTGATAAGGTATACTTTTTTTATTTGTTTAAGATTTTTGCAAAACCTGCTAGGCAATACCTCAAAATTCTGGTTGTGTAAAATCTTTAAAAGAATCTAGTAAAGAACCTTGGTTATTAAGATTGTTCAGGCCAAAAGTTTGACCACAGGTCAGGATACTGTAATTGTCAAAATTAAGCTTTCTTAGTTATTATTTTATATAGTATCCTGTACTTCCTTTTGTTGCAGAATATTTAAATCTTACTGGCACAAGAATGGTTTGAATTAAAATGGCAGCCCAGACTTTTCCGTGTACTATAGTATACATTGTATTTTGACAATGGCTGTCTTGTTTCCTTAACTTACTTTTTAGAAAAGGTAACACATTATATCATGTTTAATACCTATACAGATGATAAGTTTTTTATAAGGGAATTCATTTGATTGTTGGTTTCACTTTGATAGACATTTCACCATCATTTTATACAACAGTCCTTATTTCATTTTACCCAAAACTTACAAGATTTGTAAAGTATACACTTTTTACTATTGTTTATTTCAACAGTGCTGGTTCACAGTTTATTTATGGTATCTGTTAGATAAAAGATCAGTATTGTTTTATAGGCATTCATGAACAAATGTATGATGATAATTCTGGAGATGATACAGCCTGTAGATGACAGGGCATACTTGTCAATCTGTTACATGAATAGCATGATTTTCTGGCATTTTATGTAATTTTGCAAGTTTTAATTACAGTTTTCCCTTACTGTCTAAGGACAGGACACAGTTTATGTAATAGAAATTTCTTTACATTGGGGGTAATATGACATCTTAATTAAAATTGATATGATGTTAATGAAACAATTATAAAATTACATGTACCAAATAACTGGTTTGCAGTATTGTCTTTTCTTACATCAGTATGTGGCAGTTTATGATGACAGAACAAAAATGTATGGAGTTAATACTAAATAGTGTCTGTATTGAATAGAAATAATCTCTCCCTTGTTGAATCTCTGTACTATAATGATCTGATCTTGTCTTTGTACTTGCTCCCTCTTAAGGCATGCTTTATTTATTTATTGATACAAATACTATTAAGGGGAGATAAATTCACCTTGCATTTCAAGAATAGTGTGCAGGATTTACTGTGTCTAGGGCTCAAAACTATATTTTATTGTCCATGTATCAGAATTTCACGGTGCAAGGCAAATATTGCTAGAATTTTTAAAAGTACATGTATCATTAAATCTGTTCAAAATGTTCTGACAGTAAGCAATGTTCTAACAAATATGTTTTACAAATGTTATACTTCAGTCTGGCCTGAAAGTTATTTCCAAGGTTAGTTTTTGAGAGCCTTTGAAAATCAATTTTAGACAACCTATGTAAAAAATGGAAGAGCGGATACAATACCCTGTTCCAAGATTTAGGAAGTAGAGTGTTAGAAATGATTGATTGTAGGGAAACAACTGAAGGAAACTTCTGAAGCAAGATCTTAGATGTAAATGTTGTTAAGTATATTTATATCTTTTTCTTAGTATAGTAAATCAATGAATTGTTCATGTACATGTTTTACTTTGTGACAAATCACTTTCACAAAATGAACAAATTTTTTAATGAGAAATTTGTACAAAATTTTACATATTGTTATTATTTACAAATGTTTCGTAAATGTAAATAAGTGTTGTCCAATCAATGAGCATATCTTTTTGAGTGTTCTGCATGGTTATGTGAAAACCATATTTAAACTGTTGTTATTTATTTGATAGTTGATAAGTACTTTAGTAAGACATTTTGTGAGAAAGGTAATGATACATGTTCTATTTTAGGTCATTTTTTTGAAGTGAATTTGTATGGATACTGTTTCAACATTTGTGTATTAATTGTACCAATGTTTTGAGCTGATTCTTGTCTCTCAATGCTACACACATTGTTGTGTAATTCACTAACAAATATATTATGCTGATTCAAAACTGAAAAATGACCTACACACACAAAACTATCAGATGAATTCTATGGTACATTTTACGGCCAGTCCACATGCGATTTATTTTGATTATTCAGATCTTCACAAATGATCTTCTCATTTTGGCTACAAAATTAACTTGTTTTTAAACTCTGTTCTATTTTCCTGTATATAATATTCACAGTATTTGAATAAAAAAATTGGAAACAGGCATTTCCTTTAATGATAATGTATAAAATGGTTTTTGCATGCCAATACTTTCCCTTTTACATAATTATGTAGTATGTGTATGAAAATTGTGTGATATGTTTACCACAGAATGCCACAAAATATCTGCCACATGTTTCACTGTTATCTCACTTTCAGTTTTGCTTATAAGTGAGGCTACGCAACTTGTATAATTTGTAGGTCTTACAACCTGTACTACTAACTTGCAATATAAAACTTTTCATCCCATAATATTGCTTGGTCTAGTTTAAGTGGTTAGGACTCTGTGTCTAGTGGTTGGCAGAAGTTAGGACTCTGTGTCTAGTGGTTGGCAGAAGTTAGGACTCTGTGACTAGTGGTTGGCAGAAGTTAGGACTCTGTGTCTAGTGGTTGGCAGAAGAGCTTCAATACTGTATTACTTGCTTTCTAAATAACATTTTGATAACAGAAAGTGAAAACCACTTGTCCTCTCATTCCCAGCATCTGCAGTCTGCTGTGAAATCAGTTTACTTTTGTGGGATTGAAATTTTGTGGTTTTGGCAAAAACAACTTTTTGTTGATTTCAAATTTTGCTAGTAAAATCAATAAGAAATATGTTTCCTTGCAGGGATTTAATTTAGTGAATTAACAGAACCACAAAATTCTCAAGTTAGTCCCCCGCATATATTGATGATTTCAGAGTGAAACATAACATGTTACACTGAGTACTGAGGGAAGTGGAAATTCTGCAAACTTCTGTCTCGTTTTTATACTTGTTGGTTTGCTAATACTGTTAATGGAAAAAATGAAAACAGTTACGCATTTTTTTTTTTACTTTACTGTTTCCTGTTAATAAAACAAATCATGTCCAATTCATTGTTTAGCTGGTCAAAGTAATTACCAGGAATTTCATGTCATTGTACTTGTTATTTTATAATAGTTGATAATATTTACACATTTTTGCTGCAATGAGTTGGAATGGTACTATTTTAAAAGTGTTCATTTTCATCTAAATGTGAAAAAATTAAGTTTTTTCTTTAGTCAATGAATGTTACCATACACAAGTAGTGTCAGTATTTTTTATCATTTTATGTCAGTTAAATATACTGTTTAAGTTTGGTAATGTTTGCAACAAACAGACTTTGCCATAATTAAAAGTAGCATAATTAAAACCATAACTACTCTACAAACACCATAGACATTTCATAACTGAAAATAGCCAAGATATTCCAAATATGTGCCATATCTGATGAGGAACGGCTTAATAATGTTTATTGTATTATGCCCTTGTTAGTTATTTTATGTACAAAACTGCAATACATGACTTAGTTTAAGATGTTAGATACAGCATATGTTGTTGATGGCTTACCTTCTGTGTGTTGAATTGTTAGCTGCCGAATGACTTTGTAGACATACCATAACCATTCTGCTGTTACTTTCTTATAGAAACTTTCTTTGCTGCTTGAGGAAAAACACTGGACTAAATATAATGCTTTTAGCATTTATTAATAATTTTTAGCTCACGTGACCTTTGTTAAGAGTGAGCTATTGGTATTGTTGGATGGTCTGTCTTCCTGTGACATAGATATCTTATCTTATGTAATTATTTTGTCACTAGCATCTTGGCGTGGATCATTCTAAAATTGTTCAAACAGTCCATGTTGACCTCTTAAGCCAAAACTAAAAATAGAAAACCTTTAAAGGACTTCTCATGGACCGCCTGATGGATCTTCATCAGACGTACTCTTTAGCATCATTTTGAGTTCCTTTTCTCAAATTTGTCCAAAAGAGGGTGCTTCGTTCCTTTTCGAAGCCATTACAGCTAGAAAAAGAAAAAAACATTCGAACAGGTACTTGAAGGATCTTCTTCAAACTTGACCTGTAGCGTCATAGTTTTTGTTCCACTTGGCTCCGTTTAGGGGCCACCAGAGTTGAAAATACAAACAGTTCAAAACAACTTTATATCAAGAACAATTTTATCAAGAAGTTCCCTCTCATGGTAATACATTTTTGGCCGTCACAACAGAATATAGAAAAAAAATAGCTATTTTGAATGAACTGCTTAAAAGATGTTCACCAGACATGGTGAGAAGCAAGGTTAGATGCATAAGGTCGTGTTAAGGTGAGTGACTTAGGCCCTCTTGGGCTTTCTTTCATTAATTGCATTTGCTGTAACTTTAACTTTAATGGAAACCAAATAATGTTTGGTGTAATTGATGTATGTCGTATAAAGACTGGATGCAAGTGTATTCCTGAGTAACGAGATGATGTTTTACAGTAAAATAAGTTTGACACCAATAACTTACTTTTTCTCTGAGCCAAAACAATCTATATACTATTGAAGTCAAGAAAGATTTACATGCCCTTTACAGTTGAGTGAAACTTTTGTTATTTTTTTAAACCAAATGCATTTATTTGCTCGTTTTTGGGCTCAATTAGTTATTGTTACTGTATTGTTTGTTTATTGTATAATGTTCTCTCTGTTTTAAGTTGTTTTATGGTAATATCAGTGTGGGGATAATGAGGGTTTTACATGGTGCTGCAACTTATTTAGCACAGTTCTGTTGTATGTTTGTCTGTAGAGTATACATGACATTATTTCCTTACTTAAATCAGCTCTTCTTTATTGGAATGGTTAACATTGAAATGAATTTTAAATGGGAGACTTACAGTTTTTTTATGAGTCCTGATGAAAAACTTACTGCAGGAGCAGTTTTCACTTTTTTGCAATGCTTTGAAAGTGCTTACAGCTTTACCACTGCAAGTTTTAGAAACAGCCAAATACAGGATATGGTGAAATATGCATTTATTTTGCTTTGATTTTTTTGTGAGCATTTGGCTAGATCATTGTGGGCAATTCTGGTTTTATAGTACTGATAGCGGTAATAAATGATAGAAATTTGGGAAAAATTGGTAACATGTTTTAGTTAATAATATTTAGCTGACCAGAGCACAAAGTGCTCAAGGTGAGCTATAGTGATACACCTATGTCTGTTCTTTTGTGGTGTCAATAATTTTACTGTCACACTCAAGAGGATTCTATTTTTGTCCTATCTTTAATGAAACTTGGTAAGGATGTTGGCCTTTATGAAGTCCTGCAATGAGTTAGAAACCAGGTCATATGGAGTAAAAAAGCTAGGTCAAGTAAATCAGGTTTGAAAGATATCTTAGATCAAAAGCTAGGTCAAGTAAAACAGGTTTGAAAGCAGGATATCTTAGACCAACAACTAGGTCAAGTAAGTCAGGTTTGAAAGCAGGATATCCTAGACCAACAACTAGGTCAAGTAAATCAGGTTTGAAAGCAGGATATCTTAGATCAACAACTAGGTCAAGTAAGTCAGGTTTGAAAGCAGGATATCCTAGACCAACAGCTAGGTCAAGTAAATCAGGTTTGAAAGCAGGATATCTTAGACCAACGACTAGGTCAAGTAAATCAGGTTTGAAAGCAGGATATCTTAGACCAACGACTAGGTCAAGTAAATCAGGTTTGAAAGCAGGATATCTTAGACCAACGACTAGGTCAAGTAAATCAGGTTTGAAAGCAGGATATCTTAGACCAACAACTAGGTCAAGTAAGTCAGGTTTGAAAGCAGGATATCTTAGACCAACAACTAGGTCAAGTAAATCAGGTTTGAAAGCAGGATATCTTAGACCAACAACTAGGTCACTTTAGGCCACAATTTCTACCTGATTTTCGTGTCATATGGTCAGAATGTTTTTTCTGTTTAAATGTTGGTTAAATTTTTGACTAGGTTATGGTTGGTCTTAAACTAGGTTAGTAGGTTAAATCTTAGAATTACCTTGTTAACTTTCCAGAAACCACATTCATGGAACTGTCCAGTTGTTTGTCTTGATGAAAACTAGTTTTAAGTTCTAGTTATAAACAAGCTCAGTAGGTCAAATTTATTGAAAAATCTTTTAACGTACCTGATCTTCACAAAATTTTGTCAGAATGTTTGTCTTAAAACATCTAGGTTAAGTTTGCAAAACTCTCAACTAGGGGAAAAGAAAATAGGTCACTAGGTCAGATTATTGAAAACCTTGATAAACATTCTACTTTATGTCGGAATGTTTGTTTTAATGAAATTTAGGTAAAATTATATACTAGGTTAAAAGGTGTAAGAACAAGGTTAGGTGATCAATACAAGGCGTTCATGGCCCTCTTATCTTACGAGACAGTTAATTCAGAGATATCAGTTACAATAATAGTATGAGTGAGTATACAAGTATGTTGTGCTGATCCACACCCACAAGCACATCTAAGATACAAGCATCACATTCATATTAAATCATACCGAATTTTTCATTGATAACAAATTAGAAATGGTCAGGTTTATATTTCAGTAAATATTTTGAAAAGAATTCACCAGTTCTTAGAAATAACCTTTTGCAAATATAGAGCAAAAATACCTAGATATAATGTTTTAGCTGAGGCAGTAAGTTAAATAATAACATTTTGATTATTTGTCAGAATTATGAATTTGTGTCCCAAAGAGAATTTTGTTAGTATTTTTATTGGACACATACAAGCTGTTTTATTTGTCAATAATTTACCAAATCTTTTTCAAAGAAGTGTTGCAGATTGTTTTTGGAGATACAGTTTTGTACTTTACATCAGTGATGTGTCTACTAAAATTGTCCATACATTTTGGACTGTTCTGTACTGTTGAATGTGAAACTTTTGTATCATTATATACATTTTGTAAAGCAAGTTTACACAAGGGACTGCAATGCATAAAAGATATGTTTATTTAATCTGAGCTGTTACATTTTAAGTCAGTAGTATTGTTTTGTCATAAACATAAGGGCATTTTCTTTCAAAATGGGACCAAGTCTTACAGATGTTTTCTGAGCAAAGTTATTTAAATTTTCCTACTTTCTTGTCTAAAGCTTACAGAAACCTGCCTTGCTTTTCACGTTAGATAAATTTCCATTGGTGTTTTATATACATAACCTGGTCAAAAGATTCTCAAGAGTTTGCACTCCGAGGATCATTGGATATCTGTTGGCTGTCGCTTGTCTGTTGGAACATTCCCTGGGGACTCACTACCAAGTTCCTTTAAGCAATTTTAATTTGTTAAAAAAAATCATTGTTGCTGCTAGAGGGCAGGCTCTATATGGCTATGTGTAAAGCTTTTAAAATCTTTTCTGGACAGATTTAAAAATTATTTCACTCAAATGACCCTTCACTCTGCCAGAGTTGTTTTGTTAAAAATACATGGCTTTATAATCTTGTCAGAAAATGCTGACTTTCTTTCAAAATGATTTCACACAAATGTTCCTTGGATGAATCTCTGTCAAACTCCTTTGGAGTATTTGGCTTTGTTAGAAACCATTGCTAACTGGGGATGGGGCAGGTTTTCTCTAAATATGTACATGTATAGTGCAGTCTTTGAGTCTTCTTCTCCAGAACTGCTGACTAGATTTCAGTGTGACTTTATTTACTGATGCAGAAATATTTTTTTACAGGGACCCTTAACCAAGAGTGTTCGGACAGATTTTATTAATAAAAGAAACATGGCCGCCAGAGAGGGTGGTAACTTTTCCGTATGTGTATGTTATAGAAGCCGTAAAAAGTTGCTGTTATGATTTTGAAATAATTTTACAGAAATTCTCTAGGTGACCCTACACCAGTTATTCAGGTTTGTCAAAAACGTGGCCACCAGAGGCTGTAGTCACTTATTCCAAGTTGCAACCTAAAGATCTTGGCAGAAATTGCAAGCTCAGTTTCAAAATAATTTCACAGAATCTGATGTTTTCATTTTATGGCCTTCCAAGCTTTGAAACTCTGGTGAGCAATCCAGGGCCACAATTGCTCTATTGTTTTAACAAAGAAGTGAGAATGGTGTATAAAAGGGATTTACTTTTATGAATTGCAGTCAGTTATGTTTACGCTGGTTTATCGTAAAATGATTTTGTTGATTGTTTTCTAAGCCAAAGCATGATTATTCTCTATTGTCTGTATTGTGATTTGTTTTACCAAATATCAAACTAGATTTAGAGCAACTATTGTAGGTCCAAGGCTTTTGAATCTCATCTGGCAGATTGGTATAAATAGCATTGGGATTACATGCAAGATCATTCAGAAATTCAGAAATGAAATCGCAGAACAAATAAAATATTTGAAAGATTTTTTCCAAAGAATTTCAGCCTAAATCCATTTGTTCTACCAATTCCGGTTATTGTTACAGGGAACAGATCAAAGTAAATTCTATTCCTGCCTGTATTTAAACTTTTTTACCAGTTTATTTTCCATTTTGGACCATCAGTAGAACAAAAACAGTTTCAAAATATTTCTTTATCAAGCAGTTTGCTGATGATTAAAAAACAGAAGCCATGGATCTTCAGTGAGTTGATATTTTTAGAGATAGATAGATATATCATATATATTGTACACAAAGTCTTGGTGCAATAAAAAAAATCTTCAACAGGTTGTGTTTATTCCTTTGTCAATAGCTATCTCCTTAAGACATGGCACATTTGGTGAGTTTTTGTGATCGCTCAATGTCCGGCGTCTGTCTGTCAACATTTAGCTTGTGTATGTGATAGAGGCTGTATTTTTCAACTGATCTTCATGAAATTTTGTGAGAATGATTACCTTGATGAAATCTAGGCCAAGTTCGAAAATGGGTCATCTGGGGTCAAAAACTAGGTCACTAGGTCAAATCAAAGAAAAACCTTGTGTATGCAATAGAGGCTGTATTTTTCAACTGATCTTCATGGAATTTTGTCAGAATGATTACCTTGATGAAATCTAGGCCAAGTTCGAAAATGGGTCATCTAGGGTCAAAAACTAGGTTAAATCAAAAACCTTGTGTATGCCATAGAGGCTGCATTTTTCAATTAATCTTGATGAAATTTGGTCAGAATGATTGCCTTGATAAAATCTAGGCCAAGTTCGAATATGGGCGATCTGATCACTAGGTCAAATCAGAGAAAAACCTTAAGTATGTGATACAGGCTGTATTTTTCAATTGATCTTCATAAAATTATGTCCGAATGATTGCCTTGATGAAATCTAGGCCAAGTTTGAATATGGGTCATCTGAGGTCGAAAAGTAGGTCATAGGTCAAATCAAAGAAAAACGTTGTGTATGCGAAAGAGGCTGTATTTTTCAATTGATCATGAAATTTGGCCAGAATGATTGCCTTGATAAAATTTAGGTCAAGTTTGAATATGGGTCATCTGGGGGTCAAAAACTAGGTCACTAGGTCATATCTAAGAAAATACTTGTTTAAACTCAAGAGACCACATTTTTGGTAAAATCTTAATTAAAACTGGCCAGAATATTTGTTTCCATGAAATCACTAGGTCAAACATGTTTACACTGTTATGGTGTGTTTCTCAGGTGAGCGACCTAGGGCCATTTTAGCCCTCTTGTTACATACTCTTGTGGCGAATATAAATAAGTTTACAAATGAAAAAAAAAATCGAGCCCCTCTCCACCTCCTTACACATACAAACACCCTCTCTCACAGAGGACCAGTCGTAACATTGACTATAGAACCAGGGGTCGTCAGTTCGATCCCCAAATTTCTCTTAATAAAAATAACTAATATTAGGATTAGAGTCTCGTGTATGGGTGCTTTAACACCTGTCACGATAGAGAACAAGGAAGCTTCTGGAAACAGAGTGTCTTCTGTATCTTGCACTACCCGCCTAATAAAATTACTAGTCCCCCCATATGGATTACGGTGAGCTTAAATACAAAACAAACAAACAAACCAGGGATGGGAAGAGCGGACGCATTGGTCCAGGTGTAACACTATCTTGCTACGAAACCAGTGTTCTGGAGTTCGAGCCCCCGCTCTCCAGCTGAAATATACTAACATTGGGATTAGGGTCCCGTGTATGGGTGCTTTCAAGCTAAAGAACTAGGGAAATTTCTGGAATTGGAGCGTCTTTTATATCGTGCACTGTTCTCCCATTAACATTACTAACAGTCTTCTGAAGGAGTCACATATATGGATTATCGGTGCCGGTGTAATGAAGTATTTCGACCCCCATAGAGTAACGATCCCCCGGTCATTATTCTATAGAAAATGTGACTCCTTTCCTGTAAAATATTGACTCCCCTTATAAAAAACTGACTTCCTTTGAAAACTCTATAGAATAACGACACCCCGGTCATTATTCTATAGAAAAACAGACCCCTCCAAGTAAAATGCTGACTCCCTAAAGATGACTCCCTTCGAATCTCAGAATAACGACCCCGGTTATTATTTTATAGAAAAAGTGACTTCTTCCATGTAAAATACTCACTGCCGAAATTACTACATTCGAACTCTCATACAACATCGATTCCCGGACATTATTCTATTTAAAAAAGTTACTCTTTCCGTGTAAAACACCGGCTCCTAAAAAGACTTTCGACGATAATATCTATCAAAAAGTGATCCCCACCAAACCTAGCGGACAATTTTACTAGATCTACAACTCTAATACCCTCCATTGCCAATAGTTAACATTTTGATTGTACTACTACTACTGGTGCCGCTACTTCTATTGCTATTACTACATGTACTTCTTCTTCTACTACTACTACTACTACTACTTCTACTACTACAACTGCTACTACTGATACTACTATACTTGCTTCCACTAATACGTCTTGTACATCTACCTCTTCTTCTCCTGCTGCTGTTGTTGCTGTCACTTATTCATCTGCTGCTGCTGCTGCTGCTACTGCTACTGCAACTGCCACTATCACTACTACTACTACTACTACTACTACTACTACTTTCTATTGTTGCCGCTACCGTACTTTACTGCCACTGCTAAGTATTGCAACTTCTATTAATACTAAGTTCTATGCTAGCAGTTTCTTGTGCAGTTTTCTTCTGAAGAATTACTTCATACCGAAGTTTGCAGGGATTATTGACACTGGTGTGTTTTGTGAACGTATTGTGAATTGTTATTTTCCTGAAAAAAAATGTATACACCAAGATACAGCGTCTAGAAATATAATCCCATTTCCCGTTGCGGAATGCTCTGATTTCTGTGTCAAGTGATGGTATCTGGGGCTAATGGTCAAACGGAAGGACGGACGGACGGACAAGGGCAAATCTATATGCCCACTCCCCCGAGTGGGGGCATAAAATGCAGCAAAATGCACTAAATTTGACCAAATGACCGGGGGTAGTTTTTTTATGGGAGTCAATATTCTTCGTGAGGTTCAGTTTACTTCACGTGGGGGAGTCATAGTACTATGATCTGGAGGTCATAATACTATGACCGGGGGGTCACTTTTTCTATAGAAGACCGAGGGGTCATTATATTCTATGGGGGTCGAAATACTTCATTACACCGGCAGATTTTTACGTATAAAGTGTATACCCATCCGCTGTTTTATAAGCAATAATCACGCGCACATCCCTGTTTGACCTTGGGAAATATATGTAGGCCTTCAATGAAACAGTCCAATAGCTTATGTGACTATGTCTCAAGAATAGCTGTAAAATATTTTGAATGCCCTTGGTTAAACATGAACTGTTAGAGCTGGTGAAAAAATATATTTCTCATAATTCTCGCCTTTAAGATATATAAGACCAAATTTACTGCCTGCTAGGTTTAAAAAGGCAAACACATAACACATTTAGGCTATAGTTACACACAATATAAATATGTATATATAAAAATTAAAATTATATATGTATAATATATATATTAAAATTCATTTTAAGGTACTTATCAGGCATATCAGACTCGGTTTGATTGAGTCTGTTCGTGAGAGGTAATAACATCATTTGGTCAGTTGTCGCCGACTCCTTGATGCTAAAGTCATATAATTGCCCCCGACTCCTTAATGCTGAGCTCATATATGCTAAATCATATATTTGCCCAAACTCTTTGATGCTCATCTCATATGCTATTATAAATTTGCCCCTCCCCCACTCCGACTCATTGATACTCAACTTATATATGCTGTCATATATTTGACCAGAGTCATTGATGCTCAGCTCGTATATCATATCATATATTTGCCCCCATCTCATTGATGCTCAGTTCATGTATGCTATCATATATTTGCCCCCGACTCATTGATGCTCAGCTCGTATATGTTATCATAATCCTCGACTCATTGATGCTCAGCTTATATATCCTATCATATATTTGCCCCCGTTTCATTGATGCTCAGTTCATGACTGCTATCATATATTTGCCCCGACTCATTGATGCTCAGTTCATGAATGCTATCATATATTTGCCCCGACTCATTGATGCTCAGTTCATGAATGCTATCATATATTTGCCCCGACTCATTGATGCTCAGCTTACATATCCTATCATATATTTGCCCCGACTCATTGATGCTCAGCTCGTATATGCTATCATATACTTGGCCTAACTTTCACATATGCTATCATATATTTGCCCCCGACTCATTGATGCTCAGCTCGTATATGCTATCATATACTTGGCCTAACTTTCACATATGCTATCATATATTTGCCCCCGACTCATTGATGCTCAGCTCGTATAAGTTATCATAATCCCACGGCTACTAAACACTAGCGCCACCACCAAATTGTGGTGATAAGGAAAAGAGCTATCGACATTTCCGTGGTGCAGCTATCGCCCGCTTGAAAATGTAAACACGTGATTAAAATTTTTATTTTATCTTATGTTTTTATTGATAGAACATTTTTTCAAAAATGGAGAATGTAGTTCCGTGTAACAACACTTTAACTAGCGGTTGGCTGTGATTTCATTAAAATAATATGCAAATTGTGGTGTCAGGAGCTTTTCTCCCGAATCTGACAGTGGCACATTTTCATATTGGCCAGTATTCGAACGCCATTCCGATTAATGGACAAACTGTAAGAACCTACCTGTGCATGCAAATGGTGTAGAAATGATAAATAACTATATAGGCACACACCATGAATAATAGAATTTCGGGTTAGAAGAAATATTCCAGGATTTTTAAAAGTGGTGGCGCTATAACTCTAGTGATGGCGCTATACAGTAGTGGTGGCGCTGTTACGGCATTCAGTAATACGAACTGCTTACGCATCCGGAACAAAACAAATACCAACATTCTCTAACTGACAATATTCCTGCAAGGAATCATGTTATTAAAGACAGAAAAACACGATCATGGTTATTCACCTTTATGAAACATTCTCTATCCAAGAAAAAAAAAATACTCAGACCCTTGGGACTCTTGTAGTCAAAGTAAATTTCCTTTGTTTAAAATGTTAATGTAGAATTATTTTCTAACCTTTAAATATTCTATCTAAATACAAACGTAAGTGTACTTTAAATTCAGGTCATGAAAAATAATAGCAATACTTTTATTTCAAACAAAGATTTGTGTAGAATTTATTTGTTATATTAAGATTCTGAAAGTTACTTGCCTTTGTATTTTTACGTCGTTTGCATGCATTGTAAACAAAAGACCCTACTTTCACAATTCTTTCTGAAAAGTACAATACATTTTCAATTCCAGTCGATTAAATATGATTAATCAATACAGCTTAGATGCACAATCTGAATCCATATCCATGTAGATTATTTTGCGATCATGTACAGGTTACTGCATGTATTTTGTTGAGTAACGTAATTTGGGTGTAGTGTGAGATAGGTTGATAACATCAATTATTGTAGAAATTTCCGTGGCTTGCGGTCAGACATTTTTTATATTTTAAAATTAAATATATCGGCCACTAATCATATATAAAAGCGCCACCACTACTGTATAGCGCCACCACTTGGGTGATAGCGCCACCATTTTCAAAAATAGTCGTGTTTTAACTTTTTACTGTGTTTTTCGTAATTCTTCGGTGTATGGGAATACGTGTTATTCAGTTATACACGATCTGCATGCGCAGGTATGTTTTTTTTCAGTGTGTCTTATCATCGGAATGGTGTTCGAATACTAGCCGATATGAAAATATGCCACTGTCAAATTCGGGAGAAAAGCTCCTGGCACCACAATTTGCATAATATTTTAATAAAATTACAGCCAACCTCTAGTAAAAGTGTTGTTACACGGAACTACATTTTCCGATTTTCGAAAAAAGTTCTATCAATAAAAATATAAGATAAAATATAAATTTTACTCACGTGTTTACAAGTAGAAATGGGCGATAGCTGCACCACGGAAATGTCAATAGCTCTTTTCCATATCATCACAATTTGGTGGTGGCGCTAGCGTTTAGTAGCCGTGAATCCCCGACTCATTGATGCTCAGCTTATATATCCTATCATATATTTGCCCCGACTCATTGATGCTCAGCTCGTATATGCTATCATATACTTGGCCTAACTTTCACATATGCTATCATATATTTGCCCCCGATTCCTTGATGTTCAGCTCATATATGCTGTCATATATGGTATTCAACTATATAAGGGTTGTACTCCGTAAGTATTGTTCAACTTCGTTTGTTTATAAACTGGAACTCTTCCTGTCTCTAAATAGTTCACAAGATCTGGGAGAAGTTGATCTTCTAAGTAAGCACAGATAAACTGTGTTGAAACTTCTAATGTTTGACTATACTTCTCGATGCTCAGATCATATATACTGTAAGTGTATTAATATTAGCGGAGTACTAATTTTCGCGCTATTAGCGGGATCATGCATGCGCTAATTCATGTCTAGCGCTAATATTAGATCAAAATGAAAGGCTTTCCTAATATAAAGTAACATTTACCGTATTGAAAATACCGTAATTACAATGCAACAAAACACAGTTAAATACATATTTATTGTGTAAATATGACAATAACTGCATTCCTAGCTAATATTCTGCAGAAAGTTTTGAGTTGAACAATTAAAACTGTTTGAACATTAGTGCAAAAGTCATCTATTTTTGTAAATTAAGTTGATTTTTTTGTCTTCGCCATTGTCCGTAAACATCGTACGAGGGGTGTTCCAAAAGTAATGTCACTTGCATCGGTTCTCCTATATTGCAAATGTTCTGATCATTTTAACTTGCTCTGCCCTTCAAAATACTCTCCGTCAGCCTGAATACACCTTTTGAGCCGGTCAATCCTCTTTTGGAAGTATTGTTCATACTCTTCTATGGGAACACCCATCAGATACTGATAAACTGCAGATCCAATGGCATTTCTCGATTTGTATCTCTTTCCAGACAGATGATATTTAAGTTTGGGAAACAGAAAATAGTCGCAGGGAGGCCAGGTCTGGCGAAAACGGAGGGTGTGGAAGGACGGTAACCTCTGACTCCAAAAACTCGGTCACAATGCGTGCCTTGTGAGCGGGTGCATTATCATGCAAAGGTCGGAGGTACATAAGTCCTGTTTTTGGGCGGCGACTTTTGTAGCAGTTCTTCAATTTTCTTAGAACAACTTTTTTTATAGAATTTTCCTATGACCATACTGCCTTTTGGTACCGGAATTTGAATGATTGGACCCTTATGAGTGAAAAAAATACATACAAAACCTTCTTCACCGTTCGTATTCGTTTGGCAATACTTGGGCGTCTCGCATTTTTGGTGACCCAAATTCGGTTGGAATACTTCCGCTTTGGTTCAAAATAATAAACCCAGGTTCCATTACCAGTAACTATATTATCAAAAACCTTTTTCCTGTATTTTAGGTACATGTTCAGAAGTTATTTTGCCATTGTTACACGGGTCCTCTTTTGTTCATCTGTTAACAAATTGGGTATCCATCTTGCATTTATTTTTCTAAGTTTTAGGTGTTTCTTCAAAATTCCATGAACTCGTGCTAACGACAAGTTTGTCAGTCGGGCCAATTGCCTTACGGTGAATCGGGCATCTTTTTTTTAGCAAATTGAGGATTTTTTCGATGTTACCTTTCGATGTAGTTGTTGCAGGACGATCTCACGGCTACTAAACACTAGCGCCACCACCAAATTGTGGTGATAAGGAAAAGAGCTATCGACATTTCCGTGGTGCAGCTATCGCCCGCTTGAAAATGTAAACACGTGATTAAAATTTTTATTTTATCTTATGTTTTTATTGATAGAACATTTTTTCAAAAATGGAGAATGTAGTTCCGTGTAACAACACTTTAACTAGCGGTTGGCTGTGATTTCATTAAAATAATATGCAAATTGTGGTGTCAGGAGCTTTTCTCCCGATTCTGACAGTGGCACATTTTCATATTGGCCAGTATTCGAACGCCATTCCGATTAATGGACAAACTGTAAGAACCTACCTGCGCATGCAAATGGTGTAGAAATGATAAATAACTATATAGGCACACACCATGAATAATAGAATTTCGGGTTAGAAGAAATATTCCAGGATTTTTAAAAGTGGTGGCGCTATAACTCTAGTGATGGCGCTATACAGTAGTGGTGGCGCTGTTACGGCATTCAGTAATACGAACTGCTTACGCATCCGGAACAAAACAAATACCAACATTCTCTAACTGACAATATTCCTGCAAGGAATCATGTTATTAAAGACAGAAAAACACGATCATGGTTTATTCACCTTTATGAAACATTCTCTATCCAAGAAAAAAAAATACTCAGACCCTTGGGACTCTTGTAGTCAAAGTAAATTTCCTTTGTTTAAAATGTTAATGTAGAATTATTTTCTAACCTTTAAATATTCTATCTAAATACAAACGTAAGTGTACTTTAAATTCAGGTCATGAAAAATAGTAGCAATACTTTTATTTCAAACAAAGATTTGTGTAGAATTTATTTGTTATATTAAGATTCTGAAAGTTACTTGCCTTTGTATTTTTACGTCGTTTGCATGCATTGTAAACAAAAGACCCTACTTTCACAATTCTTTCTGAAAAGTACAGTACATTTTCAATTCCAGTCGATTAAATATGATTAATCAATACAGCTTAGATGCACAATCTGAATCCATATCCATGTAGATTATTTTGCGATCATGTACAGGTTACTGCATGTATTTTGTTGAGTAACGTAATTTGGGTGTAGTGTGAGATAGGTTGATAACATCAATTATTGTAGAAATTTCCGTGGCTTGCGGTCAGACATTTTTTATATTTTAAAATTAAATATATCGGCCACTAATCATATATAAAAGCGCCACCACTACTGTATAGCGCCACCACTTGGGTGATAGCGCCACCATTTTCAAAAATAGTCGTGTTTTAACTTTTTACTGTGTTTTTCGTAATTCTTCGGTGTATGGGAATACGTGTTATTCAGTTATACACGATCTGCATGCGCAGGTATGTTTTTTTTCAGTGTGTCTTATCATCGGAATGGTGTTCGAATACTAGCCGATATGAAAATATGCCACTGTCAAATTCGGGAGAAAAGCTCCTGGCACCACAATTTGCATAATATTTTAATAAAATTACAGCCAACCTCTAGTAAAAGTGTTGTTACACGGAACTACATTTTCCGATTTTCGAAAAAAGTTCTATCAATAAAAATATAAGATAAAATATAAATTTTACTCACGTGTTTACAAGTAGAAATGGGCGATAGCTGCACCACGGAAATGTCAATAGCTCTTTTCCATATCACCACAATTTGGTGGTGGCGCTAGCGTTTAGTAGCGAGCAGCATCTTTGAGTTGCTGCTGTCCGGTCCTAAATTTAGCTATCCACCTACAAATAGTCCTATGAGACATTTGACCTTCCCCATAAATGTCGCACACCTCACGGTGAATATCTACAAGCTTCATGCCGAGTAGCGACCTACCTTTTATGTAGGCCCTAATTTCAAGCACATTTTCAGCTCTTTTCCCAGTCATTTTGTGTAAAGTGTAATGAATACGCTATAAAGCAATGTACACTGTACCAAAGTGAACGTGTGAGCGCGATATTTACCTATGTTACGATTCAGTGATCGTTCTATCGACACGAGGTGGTTTTGTGTACACATGGCACGATTTCCGCGAAATAAAACACAAATGACATTATTTTTGGAACATCCCTCGTATACAACACCTTCGGAGTAGATCGCTAGTTTGTCTGGTCGCGCTAATTACAAGTTAGTGTCACCATAACATTTTACTGCTTTGAAAACCAAGTGTGAATTTGAAAACAAACAATTATTTCCAAAGATCGCGTCACATAAAGTATAAGAAAATGTGAAATGGAGATAATAACGTTTATTTAACACGAGATTTTTCCACAATAAGAGTAGAAACAAAAAGAAAACAAATCAACATGCATAATATATATGTTTTTCTATTAAATAAAAAAAGACTTAATACATATGAAAACATTACTAAGTAATATTTTTTAAAGAAAAAAACACGTGTATCTATATAGTCCCGGGCAGAACTGTTTGATACAGCGGTCACGTTCCGGCCATTCCGTATTTCATTGGAAATTGGTGTTTCGTATACCGCCAATAATTGCCTATTTTAGCGCTGTTGATACTGCGCTAATACAGGTACGCGCTAATAAGTCAAAGCTACTCAATGTAAGGCATTTGCGCTAAAATTTAGCTGCACTAATATAAGTACACTTACAGTACTATTATCTACAGCATTTGACAACTGACCTATTTGGACTGACCCTCGAACTCAGCACGGTACTGCAAACTGCTTATGAATCTCGGACGTCTTCTTCTGTTGAATAATTTATCCGCTCTGAGAGCAGTTGAGCGTCTTGATCTAGTCTATTTTCGAGGTGTCTTCACCAGGTGCTGGGTACCGAATCCCTTTTCTGTTTGTTTCTTAGCTTATTTATAGCCGGTGTAATGAAGTATTTCGACCCCCATAGAATAACGACCCCCCGGTCATTATTCTATAGAAAATGTGACTCCTTTCCTGTAAAATATTGACTCCCCTTATAAAAAACGGACTCCCTTTGAAAACTCTATAGAATAACGACCTCGGTCATTATTCTATAGAAAAACTGACCCCTCCAAGTAAAATACTGACTCCCTAAAGATGACTCCCTTCGAATCTCATAGAATAACGACCCCGGTTATTATTCAATAGAAAAAGTGACTCCTTCCATGTAAAATACTCACTGCCGAAATTACTACATTCGAACTCTCATACAATATCGATTCCCGGACATTATTCTATTTAAAAAAGTTACTCTTTCCGTGTAAAACACCGGCTCCTAAAAAGACTTTCGACGATAATATCTATTAAAAAGTGATCCTCACCAAACCTAACGGACAATTTTACTAGATCTACAACTCTAATACCCTCCATTGCCAATAGTTAACATTTTGATTGTACTACTACTACTGGTGCCGCTACTTCTATTGCTATTACTGCATGTACTTCTTCTTCTTCTACTACTACTACTACTACTTCTATTACTACTACTACAACTGCTACTACTGATACTACTATACTTGCTTCCACTAATACGTCTTGTACATCTACCTCTTCTCCTCTCCTGCTGCTGTTGTTGCTGTCACTTATTCCTCTGTTGCTGCTGCTGCTGCAACTGCCACTACCACTGCCATTCCTACTACTACTACTACTTTCTATTGTTGCCGCTACCGTACTTTACTGCCCCTGCTAAGTATTGCAACTTCTATTAATACTAAGTTCTATGCTAGCAGTTTCTTGTGCAGTTCTCTTCTGAAGAATTACTTCATACCGAAGTTTGCAGGGATTATTGACACTGGTGTGTTTTGTGAACGTATTGTGAATTGTTATTTTCCTGAAAAAAAATGTATACACCAAGATACAGCGTCTATAAATAGAATCCCTTTTCCCGTTGCGGAATGCTCTGATTTCTGTGTCAAGTGATGGTATCTGGGGCTAATGGTCAAACTGAAGGACGGACGGATAAGGGCAAATCTATATGCCCCCTCCCCCGAGTAGGGGCATAAAATGCAGCAATTAGGCCTTAGATACATGACTTATCACTAAATTTGACCAAATTACCGGGGGTCATTTTTTTATGGGAGTCAATATTCTTCGTGAGGTTCAGTTTACTTCACGTGGGGGAGTCATAGTACTATGATCTGGAGGTCATAATACTATGACCGGGGGGTCACTTTTTCTATAGAATAATGACCGGGGGGTCATTATTCTATGGGGGTCGAAATACTTCATTACACCGGCCTAGTTTCATAACATTCACTTCTGTTAGTGTACTTAATTTCAAAACTATAGTTCTTGGTTTCTTTCAGAAATATGTTTGCGTAATTTATGATCGCCGAGTAAACGTAATGGAAGATGAAATTGTCTGGAATTCTTCCAGCTGCAGAAGTCTGGAAAAAAGGACCACGCATTCTTTATGGAATGAAATACAAAAGAGACAAGGAAATGAAAGTTCTTTTTTTATAATTGTGAGACTGCATTTATTCTTATTATTCTTAGGAAAATGAATAAAATTGCAAGATGGAATCACTGTGCAAACATAGTTTTCTGATTTTTATTAAGCAAATGCACTGACGTAGCAGGCTGTAACCATTTAGACAAATACTAGTATTGCAGAAATAACATAATACAAGACATATTAGTAGAAAGCAACGTCAGTAACTCCATTTAAGGTTGTTCGCGGGTTTCCAACGAAAAATACTTTACTAATATATCAGGTCTGTATGTACAAACATCTCCTGTCTTAATAAAATCATTCATTGCTAGTCCACAATTTCTTTGAGGAGCGCCTCCTGGCGGTGCATGTATTTCTCAAGGAAAATCGCCGTTTTTCTGTCATAATCGCGTTTAAATTATTATAACAACATTTTCCAAACTCAATGTTACAGGTAAGTATAGTTTGCAACACTTTGTGTTTAGTGAATTAGCGGCTGTAAAAGCGTCCCCGTACTTTCATTTGATGGACCTTTTTGCAGACTACAGAAAGGATTTTGCCTCAGACACTTCTATAAGCATATACACTTATAAACGTATACATCTATAAGCACACACACACGGGCATGTGCCATTAAAACGCTTGCTCGAAATCTTTTGATTACATAAAAAACAAGCCGATGATGTGCGGACATCTGACTGGAAATTGAACTACATGTATATATATTCTGTTAATACCATTTTGAACACATAACTTCTTCGTTACTAAACAGTTTGATAAAATCTCATAAGGCAGCGAGGATGTTTTCAAAAACTTATGCAATGTTTTCCTATTTTAACTGAATGTCACCATAATGGAGAGCTACTGTTGTTCAGGGATACTGATATAGCTACATCGAAGTAAACATCATGATGACCGAAAAAAAAACATTTACTAAATATATACAAAGAGAATTTTTACAATAACTTTTGGAACAATTACATCTTGTTATTCTTTTTTCTTGCAAGTATATTTAAGTCGTATAAACCCCGATACAATTAAGATTTTATGAGACCACACGTGCACCTCCTTGCGTTATTTCAGGCATGATGTGAATCTGGATGGAAATACCGAACTTCCATAACCTCTCCTATATATGACGTACCGTGAGGGTCGAAAATGCCGATTTAGAGACAATTCGATTTAGTATGACCCAGGGTCGACATATTCCAATTAGTATGACCCTGGTTGAGAATTAGCTTAAAGCTATTTCATTTAGTACGACCCAGGGTCAGACAAATTCAATTTGTATGGTACTAAATCGAATTTGTACGACCCTGAATTAAGATAAATCTATTTAGCTTTAAGACAATTCGAATTAGTACGACCCTGAGTCGGACATATTCCAGTTAGTATGACCCTGGGTCGGACATATTCCAAATAGCTTTAAGACCATTCCGAATTTGTATGACCCTCAATTACAGCAGCCATCTTTAGTACGACCCTGGGTTGGACATATTCCAATTAGTATGACCCTGGGTCGGACATATTTACAATTAGTATGACCCTGGGTCGAACATATTCCAATTAGCTTTAAGACAATTCCGAATTAGTATGACCCTCAATTACAGCAGCCATCTTTAGTACGACCCTGGGTCGGACATATTCCAATGAGTGTGTGTGTGTGTATTCGGGTTTAACGTCTTTTTCAACAATTTTTCAGTCATATAAACGACGGTGTCTACGTGTAGCAGTGAGCACAATGCCCAACTTTATAGTGCTGCCTCACTGGAATATCACGCCGCAGACACGTGGCATGATACCCCACCCAGTCACATTATACTGACACCGGGCTGACCAGTCCTAGCACTATCTTTATGCTGAGCGCCAAGCGAGGAAGCTACTAGTACCATTTTTTACGTCTTTGGTATGACGCGGCCGGGGATCGAACCCACGACCTCCCGCACTCGAAGCGGACACTCTACCACTAGGCTACCAAGGCGGTATATTCCAATTAGTATGACCCTGGGTCGGACATATTTACAATTAGTATGGCCCTGGGTCGGACATATTCCAATTAGCTTTTAAGACAATTCCGAATTAGTATGACCCTCAATTACAGCAGCCATCTTTAGTACGACCCTGGGTCGGACATATTCTAATAAGCTTTAAGACAATTCCGATTTAGTATGACCCTCAATTACAGCCGCCATCTTTAGTACGACTCAAAGTCGGACATATTCCAATTAGTATGACCCTGGGTCGTACTAAATTGAATAAACTTAAAGACATATTATTTAGCCTTAAGACAATTGAATTAGTATGACCCTCGGATCATACAAAATACCAGAAATGCACCAAATTCACTGACCATTGAAATCAGGTGTTACATTTTCTTGTACATAACCGTTTATATCCGGCATGTTCTAATCTCTGGCCTGGCCTGGCCCGATGAGCCCAATTTTCAACAGGGCCGGACCAGGCCAGGCCATAGATTTCAATTTTGTTAAAGGTGAAAGTGATTTCTACAGCATCTTTAAAATCTTGGATATGTTTGGATATTTCAGACATTATATAAATACATTTCGAATTCCTACTCAGCAAAATTATACACCTGGAAATAAGCCTGTAGCTAACAAAACTATTAAGTCTAATTAAAAGGTGATGCCTTGATTCTTCTTCTTTTCGTTCGCGACTACAATGTCAGACCAGTAGCCTCGATAAAACTTGTGGTTTGCCGCAGATCCTCAATGCCTCAGTTATTGGTGGATTGAGGTATCTATCGGCCAAGTCGCAGCTCGCTCCTGGTCATAACTTTTACATCTCTGAAGTATATGCTCCGCAGTCTGATCTTCTTCACCACATGGACAAGTTGGCGATGATGTCAGTCTGTATTTCTTGTACATGTGAGCATTGAGCTTGTTGTGCCCTGAGCGGAGCCTGACCATCATCACTTGTTCAGACCAATCAAGGAGATGAAAAGCATCTTCCTCCATCCTTGGTCTCGTTAGTGCCTTGATGATGGTGACTTTCTCCTTGTAACTCACAGGTTCTGTTGGTTGTTCTGACTGAGCTCCTAGCTTAGCCAGTTTGTCTGCCTCTTCATTGCCTGCAAGTCCACAATGGGATGGAATCCACTGAAGTGCTACTTTTCAGGTTATACTCAGGCTCTACATTCTCCTGGCTAGCTGCGGAGCTTTATAGTTGATCAGAGCTTCCATGACAGACAGTGCATCTGTGAGAAAGACGACTGAGGAGCTTTCTTCTGCCGAGTCTTCAACCATTGAGACGGCCTTCATGAGTGCTTCAGTCTCTGCCTTGTAATTGCTGCAGTGTTTTCCTGTGGCTGCATGTAGTGTTTCTCTCTTGCCAGATGGGTATTGAATAAAAACTCCTGCTCCTCCATCTTTGACGGCGCATGTGGCTGATCCGTCTGTATAGACGTGAGTCCATGATTCCGGAGGATAGTCTTCATTGATCATAGCAAGTGTGAGGCTCTTCCGAATGCCTTCATCCTCTTGCTTCCAGCAAGTCTCACAGTCACTGAGGACAGATCATTCGCTAGTGGGTTTATAATGTCTTCACTACCTAGTGGAGTCGTTGGTATGCTCAGCTCAGTTTTGAACTCTCGGTTGAGTTTCTTTGCCTCATGTACGAAGCTGCTACGTTTGAGCCGATTCTTTGTGTAGCCATCTAGCTTGGCTTTCATGGGATGGTCTTGAAAAGACCTGAACTTCTCTGCTTGAAGCAGAACCTTTGCATGTCTTCTGTCTTGTAACGGCTGTGTGCTTCTAGCTTCTCCATGAAGGAGATTGGTGTAGACTTTGTAGCACCTGTCATGATCCGCAATGCTTGGTTCTGAACCTTGTCTAAAGCCTGTTGGTTAGTTTTGGCATTAGTTGACCAGGCAGTTGAACTATACTCTAAATGGGGTCTCACTGTTCCCTGATATACTGTCTTGAGTATTTGCTCATTTGCTCCCCACGTTGTTCCAGCAAGTTTGCGCATCATGGCAAGCTTCCTACGGGCCTTGCCTTCTGCTTGACTAATGTGGGGCTTCCAGGTTAGCCGTTTGTCAAAGGCCACTCCGAGGTATTTTGCCTCGTCTGCTTCAACCAGCGAAGTATTTCCCATCTTGATTTTACCCGCCATCTGCTTTGACGACAGGGAGAATAGTGTAGTGGACGATTTCTCTGTATTGATCGATACACACCAATCTTCAGTCCAAGCTGAAAGCTTGTTGATGGCTTCTTGCATCCTGTATGTGGCTGTAGTGGCATGTTCCTCCTTACACCATAACACCAGATCGTCAGCGTAGAGAGCAGCCTTAACTCCTTTCGGTAGTTTATAAACCAGTAAGACTCCGCCTTGTGGGACACCATGACGCAACAGGAACTTCCTACTGCTGGCATGTTCTAAACTGACTTTGCTCTCCTGTTGTGGAGGTATGACTTAATCCACCTCAGCATGTGACCTCCTACTCCAGTCCTCATCAGCTTGACGAGGAGTCCATCAGTCAAGACTTTGTCAAACGCCCTCTGCAGATCAATCCATGCTGTAAGCACGACTTTCTGCTCTTGGAAGGCGTCCTCTACCTCTTGCGATAGATAAGTGGTCTGGTCATCAGTGGAGCGGAATTGTCTGAAGCCAGCTTGTTGCGTTGCGAATAGGTTGTTAGTCTCCATGTACCACTTTAGGCGTGCATTCACAATCCTCTTCATGGTCTTTCCAACACAGCTGGTTAGGCTGATTGGGCGGTAGCTTGCAGCCTTCTTTGGATCCTTCCCTTTGTGGATGGGGATCATGACTGCCTCTTTCCATATCTGTGGAAGCAGTCCTTGTGTTCAGCTGTAGTTGTAGATTTCCAGGAGTTTGCAAATTGCTTCAGTGCCTAGATGGGTCAGCATTTCATTTGTGACTTCATCTGGTCCAGGAGACTTCTTTGTCTTCAACTGCCTAAGAGCTGTCTGTAGCTCATGCAGTTTAAGACCATGCTTCATGCATTCTGGTGTCATTTGGCTTGTCTGCCTTTCCCTTTTTTTCTCTTCGGGCTCCCCTTTGCCGTTCCCTGTTGATGAGATGTTGGACATCTTTAGTTAGGAATGTTTGACTTGTTCCGTGAAGTTCACCATCTTTAGAGAGCAAAAGTGTTTGAGCCTCTTGTTCCCGTCAACGTTCACCTGTCTCTCAAAGTTCTGAGCCTCTCCTGTTTCTTCATCGTTCGCTGCTCGTAGCTCCTAGTTTTTGCATTTCGCTCTAGGTTGAGCGAGGCTGTTTTGTTTCTCCAGCTCTTCCTCTGTGCTTCCCGTTTGTGCCTGAGGAATTTGGCCTTGGCTTGCCGTAGAGAGAGGTTACTTTCTTGTGAGGGATTGTTTTCTGCTTCCTCCCTGGCTTCTGATAACTTTGCCTGTAGATTCTCCAACTCATCACTCCAGTAGGGCTTATAGTCCTTTCTTGCTCCCCTTGGAATGGCGCTGTAAGCAGCCTTAAGTATTCTGGCGTTGAAGTCTTATGTTTAGTGTTCAACCCGTTTACATTTGGACACTACGCTTCCCTCTTTGATTGTGTCTGACGGAAGAGGGGGGAGGACTCTATGATATGCAGTTTTTAAATCCTACCAGGACTGAACTGTTTTGATATCTGTCTTCTGGCCTGTTTCGTCGGGCTCTTAAGGGTGTTTCTCTTGTTGCTCTGTCTTCTGAAAATGCATTGAGTACATACGTTTTATGGTTCTAAAGGTTTGCTTTTTATATATTTATACACGAGCATTTTTGTGTTTTACATGCCATGCCTTTTTGTTTCCATTACGTGTGTTAGAGATTCACCTGGAGGGGATTACTTTTATTTACACTGCCCCGTGTCTTTGGAACATGGTGGGGGTAAGAGTGAGGTTGGGTGCGCACCATAAACTGGTTTAAGCTCCCCAGTGGTGTTTTTGCCACTGACCGTTCCAAGGCGATGCCCCACTGTGTTCCTCTGTTTGTTTTGTCCTCGTGTGTTGGCTTTGTGTGTGTGCGCGTATGTCCATGTATGTCATCAGTACATAAAGCAAGATCAGGGGTTGATGCTGTTCGCTAGCTTCTGGAGTAAAAAGTTGGGGGATCATCTGGCTTGTTGATGAGGTTTAGCTTGTTATCATCTTGCCACATCTCCACTTCCTCTCCACGTTTATCCAGGTGGTCATATCCCCAGCTTTGTGAGTGACTGTTAAAGTCTCCTACAATGATGAACCTGGTTTCATCAGAGGGACAGAGCTTTGTCACTTGGAGAGTATATGTTCACAAGTTTCAAACTGAACTCGTTCTTTCTGAGGCTCTAAACTTGGAACTCGGAGTCATCCATATGCGTGTTGGTCTGGAAAGCGCTGATGTTTTTCCAGACCAATGTCATGATGCCTCCTTTTCGTCTGCCAATTCTGACACAGCGGAATCACTGGTATCCTCTGACTTAAAGGATTTCTCTGGCTGTAGGTGTTTCCTGAATGCAACAGACATTGATGTCTTTCTCATGGAGGATATGCTCAAGTTCAGCTTTCTTGTTGAAGACACCCTCCGCATTCCAATGCATCAGCCTGAAAGGTTGATGCGGATTGGTTCTTCTCCTTGGTATGTTCCTCCTTCTTCTCTTTGCATGTTGTGGATTGAAGGAGGGACCCCCAGTAGCTGTGGGTGGACTCTGTCGAGGCTCAGAGCCCGTCACTGAATCCCCCTGGAGGGACCTCAGAGATTCAGCACCACACTGTTGAATACCGGATGGCTCTGTAGTCATAGAGATATTGCATGTTGCTGTGGTTCGTTAAGAGAGTGCCAATGGCCCAGCACCTCTGTCTTCAACTCTCTAGGTTTCTTTCGGGGTTACCTCACCCTTAGTTCCGAGTTAAAATCCTATCCTGGGAACACAGGAGCTATTTGTCCCATAGCTGGGGGTCTGTTCATAGGCATCAGGGCGTGTCCACACACCGGTGGGCCTGGCATGCCACATGTCTCGGGCAGACCTCCTCCGAGTCCCCTGCAGTTCTGCCTGAGGACGCAAGGTGCTCAGTTGCCATGTGGCGCCAACTCGGAGGCACTGCAAAAGGACTTGTCTGCAAAGAGGCTATGTACTGGCAGGGAAGACTTACGCACTCGGCTCCTTTTTCACCAGAAGGCTAGCCAGCGGTGGAGGCTGAAAGCGGAAGGTGACAAAACACAACACACAGCACACCACACTTGACGCATCAGCAGACCAATTGCCTGGATTAAATGTTATGACTATTATCAGGGGATCTCCACCTCAGTTCACTCTTGACTGGTGTCTTGGTTTTACCCCAATTGAATAACGTATCTACATGTAATTTTTTTTATCTATTGAGGATTATTTAGTATTGTCCGAAACTATTGAACTGTCACTCAAGAATATTCCATATACTTCCGTAAATAAATTTTCAGTGCCCAAACTTAAATAAAAATATAAATATTGAAAACCAAACAAAATATAAACATTTCTTTATCACCAGGTCGTATATGCAGATTATAGTTGTGCTGACGAAACGTTCAGCTACCAATCTCGGGGATGTCAGTTCGAGACACCTGTTTGACCATTTTCATTTTTTTTTTAAAATTTCATCTGTAAACTTAGAATGCAGGAAAACTGTCACACTTATCGTGATTTATTGTTCATTTATTGAAAGAAATGCACAAAGTTTTTGACATTCTTCTAGGTACAGTTTATTACCAAGAGTGTTAGATATATTTGATAAAATGTTGTAAGAATAAAAACAGTATCGATAAAATGACATATCAAATTAATGAAAACAGTCTGAATTGAAATCAAACCCATGGTAACGTGCGTGGAAGTCGGAGAACTTATCACTACGTCACTGTGCCATTGGTAAACTATGCAGGTTATTTTGGTCAATTTTAATATTTTCATGTTACAAATATTATACGGCCCTGGGTCGGACATATTCCAGTTAGTATGACCCTGGGTCGGACATATTCCAATTTTCTGCAGAATCTCGAAAAAATCCGAAATTGTTATACGCTTCCGCTATTCTAGTATAAAACGTGTAAAAAATCAGTAGAATCTATATTGTCCCTCAACTCATAAATTTTCCATGAAATGCACGGGAATGTCGGCGTTGCTTAATGACGTTGACGTCATTTCCTTTTGGGACCGTAATACGTTAAATTTACGCTTAACCACGGAATGTGCATGCCTAAAAAAGTGTTTTAACAACACCTATGAAAAATGACAAGAACAGCGCATTTTTTCAATTTAGGTTCTTGATATATAGATAAAGCCATCCAGATTGATGAGCCGAATAAATAAGGCTACCTCTGTCAACCCCTCCCCCGAGTGTTACAACGGTCACTTGTAATTTAAACTTCCTTAAATGTTACGGTACGGAATAAAAACGGGATATATTGCGCCAATATTACGAACAATAGCTCGGCTTTTTCCGTAGACTTCCGACTGCAGTCGAATATTTACATATATATTTACAAATAAATTAGTTGTGTCGTTTAACTGGTCGTCCTATTTCAACAAATTATAAATTAACGGGATTATTTTTCACCTATATAACAGTGTTAAAAGTACAAGACTAAACTTGCACTGTGTATTTAAAAACAAAAACTATATATAGTTGGTTTTCTTGGTGCGTATTCATACGGCTCCATAGCTCAGTGGTTAGAGCGCCTGTCTAGTAAACAGGAGGTCGGGGGTTCGATCCCCCCTGGAGCCTTTTTATTTTTTTTTTAAATATTTTATATGTAACATAAAATTGTGTTTATTTCTCTATAAAGGGTAGATCTAACTTTTATTCTAAATTTTGGGCCCAACCCTAACTTTTTTGAGATTTTTTTTTCAGACAAAAAGTTGCAAAGCTTTAAACATGGGTCAGTAATGTTAGAAATAAACTTACTGATGCTCTAAAAGGCATAACCCCCATATATCTATTCATTTTTTGACACAAAAATAATTTCCGAAAAGTCCCACTTTGATAAAAATAAATCAAAAAAATTTTTTACTGACCTACCTACCTACATTTCTATAATGGGCTTGTCCATCTTTTAATTGCGACAGTACCATTAACTGTCAAAATGGGTGCATACCAAAATAATATTAACTGAATAGCGAATAGTGCAGATCCTGATCCGACTGCACAGATGAGCAAGCTGATCATGATCTACACTGGTCCCAAAGTCAGACTCATTCGTGTCCAGCATGATAAGGGTTAACAAGAAATATTATGTAGTAGAATTCAAGTTATTTAGTCTTGAATACTGAAACTATATAAAGTTAAAAAAAATGTTATGTTTGATATTGATTTCTCTATATCCAATATTATAAATCCATTTTCATGTACTATCCAAAGAAGTATAAAATATTTATTTTTATCAGTGGAAGTGCAGGCAGTATGTTGTTTTATTGCTATCAGCCAGAATCAATTTTCAATACAATGCACTATCAAAAAAGCTTGAAGACAATCATATAAATAGCTGCTGTGCATTTAAAAGAAGAATGGGAAAATGATGTAAACAAACATAAATTAGGCAAAAATATCAATCAGATATCAATTTATAATGTTTCATATACTATTCCAAATTACATGCTGTACAGATTGATTCTGCCTTTGCAACCAGTGTAAATCATGATCAGCCTGCACATCTTCAATACTGGAGGAAAAATAAAGATCTATCTACTGTTTGCCATTCAGTCTGTATCTTTTTGGTAAACATCCCTTAATAACAGTTAATGGTACTGTCCAAATTGAAAGATGGACAAGTTCATTACAGAAATTTAGCAGGGTAAGGGTTAAGAAAATTTGAGAGAGGACCTTACTAGGACGCTACAAACCAAAATTGATGATGATCCATCATGTGGTTAAGATAGTTGTGCATGTTTGGATCAAATTTTTTCCTACAATGTAGAATTTGATTAAAGTCTGATTTTTCAAAACTTCAGGATATACATAGAAAATTCAGCAAATAAAAATGATAGAGTCGTGAGCTTTTTTTTTCTAGACTGATTTGAAAAATGTGGACCTCTTGCAATATTTAACAATGGGAGTCTATGTGAAAATCATAACTTTCGTAATGTTTTCGTGAATAAACTTTTTTCTACAATGTAGATTTTGATGAAACTTCTCACAGTTGTAAATAAACACATGGCCTATAATTTGGTGAAATAAAATGTATAGGTCCGTGTGCTTATATTTGGAATATTTGACCTTGATTAAAGTAAACGGACATTTCACACGAATTTAAGACATTATTTTGATTTTTTTAACGTGTCATATGTTTTAATATCATATTTTGACTTTAGAAATATAGAAACAGTGCCACTGTAATAACTTTACTCACAGGTTTCGAATAATTCATAAAATGATTTTCATTTCTGTATGCCGTATCCAGGCGTTTTCTACGTTTTCTGGATAAATGACGTAAGGCCATCACTTCCGGTTTATCAAACGTGCAGAACTACCTTAAAGAGGAAAAGGCATTTGAAGGGCTTTCTATTTTTCATTATTATTTTAGCTTGTTTGCAATAAAAGCTTATTTTTAACAATCTCGAGTCTGCTTTCTGGAATAACTAGTACCCATGTCATGAAAGGTTGTGACCAAAGTGGAGCGTGGACCTATGACCTCTGGGTTAAGCAGCTGGCATCTTGACCACTGCTCCCCTACAATGATTATCTTTCAAGTGGTTCACCGCAAGAAGTTGTTTGAAACGTTTTTCTATTTTTAGCTCGACTATACAAAGTATAATTATGGAGAGCTATTCTACTCGACCCAGCGTCGGCGTCCTTCTGCATCCACACCTTGGTTAAAGTTTTGATGCACTTTCTCTTCTTTTCTCTTTATCTCTGTAGTTATTTGATGGATATGCTTCCAGTTGCAAGTAGTTATTCCTCATCATCACCCACATCATCTGGCACAAGGGCTATAACTCTCACACCAATATTTCATGAATTACCCACTGTTTTACTTAGAATTTCATGCACTTTCAATCTATCTCTGTAATCACTTGATAGATTTGCTTCAAGTTTCAAATAGTTATTCCTCATCATTACCCACATCATCTGGCACAAGGGCCATAACTCTCACATCAATGTTTCATGAATTATTCCCGTTTTACTTAAAATTTCAGGTTAAAGTTTTGGTGCATTTTCACTCTATCTCAGTTATTACCAAATGGATTTGATTCAAACTTATAGTTGTTCATCACCCACATCAAATATCACACGGACCGTAACTTTGGCACCAATTTTTCATGAATTACGCCCCCCTCCTTTTTTCCTTAGAATTTTAGGTTTTGATGCATTTTCACTATATCTCAGTTATTACAGAGTAAAACAGTTGTTCCACATCATCACCCTTATCATTTTACACAAGGGCCACAACTCTGGTATCAATATTTCATGAATTATGCCCCCTTTACATATTAAATTTCAGGTTCAAGTTGTGATGCACTTTCACTCTGTATCTGTTATTACCAAACGGATTTCATTCAAATTTAAAACAGTTGTTCCACATCATCACCAACTTCATATGACACAAGGGACATAACTCTTGCACCAATATTTCGTGAATTATGCCTCCTTTTTACTTAGAATTTCTGTTTAATTTTGAAGCTTTTTCACCATATCCCTATTGTTACAAAATGGATTTGATTCAAACTTAAAAATCGTTGTTCCACATCGTCACCCACATCATATGATACAAGGCACTAAAATGCTATGAGTTATGCCCCCTTTTTACTAGAATTTCAGGTTCAGGTTGTGATGCACTTTTACTCTATTTTAGTTATTACCAAATAGATTTGATTCAAACCTAAAATAGTTGTACCACATTATTAGCCACATGATATGACACATGGTACATTACTTTTGCAAAATTTTTACAATAATTATGTGCCTTTTTTACTTATTTAATGTTTTGATACATTTTATCTCTATCTCTGTTATTAAATACATTTGACACAGACTTAAGCAATTGTCCAATATCTTCATCCGCATTGGAGTCATTAAACACTCCAGTGACAGCTCCAGTTTTCTCAGATATGCCCAGTTTCACTATCCAGCATCAAAATAGTCGAGCGTGCTGTCTCCTGTGACACTTGTGTTACCTCTGGTAGTCCCTAAAATCATTCAGTCAGAACCATGAGAGGATTCTTACAAGGATGGTACAGACCCAGTTTGAAAATGATCCTCCAAGTGGTTCATGAGAAATGGTTTAAAGTTTCTTTTATTTTGAGCTGAAGCGGCCCACAAAACAGCCAGGAGAAAACATATGAACATGTTTTTCAGGCTGCTAAAGATCATGTTTTGTGTTGGTCAATCTTGCCATTTAAATTTTTGAGTCCAGTTTTTTTTGTTCAGATCAACTTCAACATGCATAGAGCAATCTTGTTTATATTTGGCAGGAATGTTAACCTCAATGAAAAGGAGTGTCATGTGCGAACCCCAGGTTCCGATCTCAAAGGTCAAGGTAACACTTTGGGGTCAAAGGTCATTTTAGAGCTTGTCCGGGCTGTACCTTTGCCATGCATACAGCAATCTTTTATTTGGCATAAATGTTTGCCTCAATGAGATGTAGTGTCACGCGCAGCTCCACAACCCCTACCTCAAAGGTCAAGGTCGCACTTAGGGTTCAAAAGTCATTTTAGAGCTTGTTGGTACCATAACTGAGATATGCATTGAACAATCTTATTTTTATGTGGTATAAATAATTGCCTCTATGAGATGGGAGTGTCAAAGGGCAAACCCAAGCCCCTATCTCAAAGGTCAAGGTCACACTTAGGGGTCAAAAATCATACAAGAGGCCATAACTTTGACATTATGTAGTAGTTCTCTTTTTTGTGGACTTACAATTTTTTATAGAATTACTTCCCTTTGTTGCTTCTTCAAATAGCTTATTTTGTAACTTTTTTATTACTGGCTATAGGGAAAACCCAAGACCACTTTTCTGTGGTACAACATGGATGGTACCTCCAATTTTTAGGTGTATTTTGACATAACTGTACATGGTAAAAAAAATAAGGACTGAGAAATTGCACTTTTTTTTTTACATATTTTTCTTTAGAATTACTTCCCTTTGTTGTTCCTATGAACAGCTTATGTTGTTACTTGTTTACTATTGGCCATATGGAAAAGCCAAGACCACTTATCTATGGTACAACATGGATACATCAAATTTTTAGGTGTATTTTGACCTATATCTACCTGTTAAAGATTTTTTTTGTGAACTAAAATTATTTTTGTGTGTGGATGATCATTTCTGTTAAATAACTTTAGCTTGTGTCAAGATAATGAAATGAAACTTGTTTTAACTGGCTGAAATGTTTGAGTCATTAAGGCCGTGTGTCAACAAAGAATAGGCTCGACATAGTTGCCCTTCGGGCTTCAACATTCTAGTCTGTTTTTATCTCTGGCGGTCCTAAAAATCAGTCAAGCGCAACTCGTGAATAATTTTGAGAGCGGACCTCTCTGTACAAGTTTGGTCATGACCCATCCGGTGGTTCATGAGAAGAAGTCAATTAAGGGGTTTTCTATTTCTTTGTTTGTTTTGGGTTTAACGCCGTTTTTCAACAGTATTTCAGTCATGTAACGGCGGGTTTCTATTTCTAGCTCTTGCTGCCCTTTAAATCAGTAAAGCGGAACCATGAACAAAATTGATAGAGGACCTCACAAGGACGCAATAAAGTTTGGTGATGATTCATCAAGCTGTTCATGACATGATTTTGTTGTTTTTTTTTGTCATTCAACTCTGGCATTTCCCTAAAACCAGTCAAGCAGAACTATTTGAAAAAATTCGGGAGGGCCTTACAAGGATGTAACAGACCATGTTTGGTGATGATCGTTCTTGAAAGTGCTTCAAGAGGAAGAGTTGTTTAAATCTAGCGACCCTTAACAGCAGTCAAGCAGAACCATTTAAACAAATTGGAGAGAAAAGCTTGGAACAATGATACATACAAGTGATGATCCAGAAAGTGCATCATGAGCGGAAGTGTTCTAAAAGTTTTTTTCTTCTATTTTTACCTCTAGTGGTCCCTAAAATAAGTCTGTATCACAAAATGCAGGTGGTGTCATAGAACATGTACTCTGAATCAAATCCATGAAAATCATAACAGAAACAGAGTGAAAGTACATCAAAACTTTAATGTGAAATTCAAAGTAAAACAGGGTGTAATTAATAAAATATTGGTGGGAAATTAATGGCCATTGTGTCACGATGTGGAAAAAGTCTGAGTCAATGCCATTAGAGAGAGAAAGTGCATCAAAACTAATAACAGACAAAGTTAAAGTGCATCAAACCTTTCAACAAGCTGTGAACGCAGATTCAGGCGATGGGCGACTACGATAGCTCTCCTTATACCTCATACACTCCAGCTAAAAAACAGTAGAAATCTGCCCTTTCAGTGTGATCTTCACCATTGAACTAGAGGTCTAGGTCTTGTGTTAAAGTTCATTTGTTCAAAGTGATATTTAAACCAAATGTTGGATCAACCAGGCATAAAACAGATCCTGTCTACCTTGTACTTATGGGTCCCAGAGTCTTAAACTGGTTAATGCCATTAAGAGGACCATTTATACAAAATGATATATTAGGATCCTTTCACTGATGGCAGAATTATGGACAGGAGATGATACTGAGCCTTTTTTATGTCCCTTATTTTCTCTGTGAAACACTAGGTATCAACCAACAAGCTTACAAAAGATTTGAAATCAAGTATACCTAAAACATAACTGGACAAGAAAGTGAACCATGAACTTTGGCAGTTACTGTTACGGGCATTATTAGCACCTATATGAAAAACTTACTTTTAACAATCAAAGTAGGACCCTCCTTGTAAGAATCAATACAACACATGGACAGTTTACTTTTGCTTTATTTTCTGCATTAATAATATTACTGGAATGTATCAAGATTTCTCTATATTTCTATATACAAAACATATTATCACTAGAGTAACAGGTCACCAAGATTGTTTTATCAATCTTTAGAACCAGTCTCTTCTTTACAATACAAAAATAATCTTGCTAATGTTTGTAACTGTTATATAATCATTAAGCACATTTCCAACACTGTGAAAACCTTCATTATATATTCAAATATAATTGACAGTAAAAGAAAAAGAACAATAAAATTGCATTTTCACAGAATTTACACTGCCTTTCCAAGCATTGTTTGATTCTATGTCTTTGATAGGACATAGTAAATAATGTATGAGAAACTTTCTTGTCTGAATAAAATATTTTCAAATATTCACATTCCCTGAAAAGTCAAATACAAAATATACATTTTATTTACAACCATACCATATGCAAACAAACAGACAATAAACCAAGTAAAAACAATATCAGAATGTGTTATATTGCACAAAGCTATGTTAAAATCAGTTTGTACTAAATAAAATGATAAGAAAGCCTTTTTACAGAAGTTTAATATAGCACTATGGGTTATAAACAAACAATACACTCCTTCTGCTTCGAACAGATTTATTTATCAACAGTTACTGTGCAAAAGGTATGTGCACACATTTAAATATGAAATCAATTTTTTGCAAAGCTGGGTTTTCAATCAAATCTTTCAAAATATATCAAATAACTACATTGTTTGGAAGACTTCAAAGTATAAGGTACAAAGTTGCTCACGAAAGAAAGGCATTATACAAAGTTTGGTGAATAAACCTCTAGTTGTAAACCAAACCATTTTAACAAATTTAAGAAAGCTGTGTAGAGGTATTACTTTTAGCTCTGGCAGCCTCCAAGTGTAGTAAAATTGAACCATTTTAACAAGTCTGAGAAGTCCATATAAGAACCCTTCCTTCATCAAGCACATGTCTTAACTAAAATTACTGAATGGATGTTGTAGCATGTATATATACATACAGCTCAGCCTGAACACTTCGTTCAAATGGCAGATCTTAAGACAAGGAAAGTGAGTTTATAGCATCATGACAAATCTATCTCGGAATGTGGAATCTTTAAAATATCTGCAATTCATGGAAAACAATTCATTAAACATAATGTTTCCCAAAACAAAACAAAATGAGTATGCAATATGATAAAAGACAACAGAAAATTAAACTTTAGAATCTCACAACATTATACAATTAAGTCACTATACTTTACAAGAAACTGTTTCTTTCTGGTCCATAAAAATAGAGTGAATTGCTTGTATAGATATTACAGAATTTATCTTTTAACTATCGTAAAGATTAATCTTTCATCTATGCATTTTTGTGTTTCTGCCTCGGGTTTTACAGGATCTATCTTTTACCCATTCTGTTTTTGTGTTCTCTGCCTCCTAATTATTAACCATGCTAACATGTTAACTTGTGAAGTCCAGCTGCAAATATACAACCAATCCGTCAACTGTTAAGTCCAGCTGCAAATGTACAATCAACAAGTCAATTTGTAAAGTCTAGATGCAAAGATACAATTAACCTGTCAATTTTGTAAAGCCCAGCTGCAAATGTACAATCAACCAGTCAATATGTAAAGTCTAGATGCAAATGTACAATCAACCTGTCAATTTTGTAAAGTCCAGCTGCAAATGTACAATCAACCTGTCAGTTTGTTCAGTCCAGCTGCAAATGTACAATCAACCTGTCAATTTTGTAAAGGCCTGCTGCAAATGTACAATCAACCAGTCAATTTGTAAAGTCTAGCTGCAAATGTATAAATCAACCTGTCAATTTGTTCAGTCTAGCTGCAAATGTACAATCACGCTGTCAATTTGTTCAGTCCAGCTGCAAATGTACAATCAACCAGTCAATTTGTAAAGTCTAGCTGCAAATGTATAAATCAACCTGTCAATTTGTTCAGTCTAGCTGCAAATGTACAATCACCCTGTCAATTTGTAAAGTCCAACTGCAAATATACAATAAACCTATCAATTTGTTCAGTCTAGCTGCAAATGTACAATCAACCTGTCAACTGTAAAGTCTAGCTGCAAATATACAATCACCCTGTCAACTGTTCAGTCCAGCTGCAAATGTACAATCAACCTGTCAACTGTAAAGTCAAGCTGCAAATATACAATCACCCTGTCAACTGTTAAGTCAAGCTGCAAATGTACAATCAACCAGTTTGTTAAGTCTAGCTGCAAATGTACAATCAACCTGTCTATTGTTCAGTCTAGCTGCAAATGTACAATCACCCTGGCAACAGTTAAGTCCAGCTGCGAATGTACAATCAACCAGTCAATTTGTTAAGTCTAGCTGCAAATGTACAATCAACTTGTCAATTTGTTCAGACTAGCTGCAAGTGTACAATCAAACTGTTAACTGTTAAGTCCAGCTGCAAATGTACAATCACCCTGTCAATTTGTTCAGTATAGCTGCAAATGTACAATCAACCAGTCAACTCCAGCTGCAAATGTTCAATCAACCCATGTAGCTGCAAATGTTCAATCAACCCATGTAGCTGCAAATGTTCAATCAACTGGTCAATGTGTAAAGTCAAAATGCAAATGTACAATCACCCTGTCAATTTGTTAAGTCCAGCTGCAAATGTACAATCACCCTGTTAATTTGTTCAGTCTAGCTGCAAATGTACAATCAACCAGTCAACTCCAGCTGCAAATGTTCAATCAACCCATGTAGCTGCAAATGTTCAATCAACCCATGTGGCTGCAAATGTTCAATCAACTGGTCAATGTGTAAAGTCAAAATGCAAATGTACAATCAACCTGTCAGTTTGTAAAGTCTAGCTGCAAATGTTCAATCAACCTGTCAATTTGTTCAGTCTAGCTGCAAATGTTCAATCAACCTGTCAATTTGTTAAGTCTAGCTGCAAATGTTCAATCAACCTGTCAATTTGTTCAGTCTAGCTGCAAATGTTCAATCAACCTGTCAATTTGTTCAGTCTAGCTGCAAATGTTCAATCAACCTGTCAATTTGTTAAGTCTAGCTGCAAATGTACAATCAACCTGTCAATTTGTTCAGTCTAGCTGCAAATGTTCAATCAACCTGTCAAAGTGCTAAGTTTAGCTACTTTCAACCCTGCCATGTTGTTGTCTAACTGCTGTTGTAGACCTGTTAATAAAAGGGGTAAGCCTGCTTATCTATACACTGAACCTGTAAAATAAACATCCATAAACACCATAAAGCAGCTAACATGTCCAGTTAATATTGTACATTAGTTAATTTCTGTCCAACTGTAACTTACCAGAAACATGCCCTTCATTTAAGGAGGTAGGTTACCTTGTTACAAGGGTAAATTCAGATTTGTTGAACCGCAGCAATTTTTTGTATTTCGTGTAATATGATGTTTTAACTGCTACAATCTCAAGTCCGTTTATCTCAGTCCCTTCAAGTTCAATTTTTATCCAGGTTTGAAGAACATGACCCACCAAAGGTATTTTATATTGAAAGAAGAAGGAAAATACGGAAATTTAACACTTTTCATTGTATTTAAGTTTCATTGATATCGGTAGAAGTCTGCATAATTGATAATTTTACTAGTATGCACGTAAGCATAGTGTATATTTCGCGGGGCTCATGTTTCCATGGTAACGCATTTTCTCTCATTTTTAAACAATTATGTATAAAAACGGGATTTTTCAATGGCTTCAGTACCATTCTGTTAATGACAAGCATGGAATATTTGGGTAATATTATTAGCAATACACCAAGCACTTTACATGGTACCCTGTTATTCTTAAAGTTTAAAGTAACCATGGCAACAGAGATGTTTAAAAAAGCTTATATCTTGCTTTTTCTTGTAATTTCTTATTTTTATAAGAATATTTTTTATATTGGATGAAATTATCTTTCCTGTTAATGTAGCTTTAAAACATATTATTTCTAACATAAGTTATATTTTTGTGTTATTTGCATTTATTCAAACACATTTCACAACTTAAAATAGTTACAGCAGAACCCTTCGTCTGGCATTTTTCATGGAAAAATCGTTCAGCATGCTGCTATTATTCTCATGGATATTGTTGAAATGAAAATAAAAAGCCGAAGCTGTGTTCTTTAGATAGACCAGTGTCAACACTTTTGAATTTTACATTTAGGTTTATAGGTCACGGGCTTTGTTTCCATGGTAACATCAATTCAATTCAAGAAACCACAATTTTCTACTGAAATTTGAACAATTTTAGATCTTAGTTTTAGTATATAAGTAACAAATTAGCAACTGAAACTGAAAAATAGGTATTACAAATCAAACTGCTACTTTTTTTATTTGAAAATGGCAGTAGCAAGTAACCTTTCACTCAAGTATATTCCAAATAACATTGGTTACCATCATCCATTTTCTTACATTCCGCATAACATTTCAATATAACTACATAAAAGAAGCAAAATATTGATTATTATTCAGAACAAAAGACTCATAAAAATATTTCAGCAAATAATGGTTATTTGAAAATAGTTCAAATAAAGAAAATGCACAGAATTATGTACTTTCAAAATAAAAGCTATTAATTTTGCGCGGTAACTGACACTTAACATCATGACGTCAATGACATCATTTTAAGGCAACATTGTTTCGAAGCATTTCTGCGGCAATTTATTCATTATATCTGCATTATTAAACCATATAGCATCAGATCGGAGACAGGTTCATGATTTGTTTTCAGAAGAATGGATATACAAACACATTTAGTTTGTCGTAAACGTCGTCGTTGTAAATCGTCACGTTAGCTTCCGGTTGGACATGCGCACATACAAATATTAAGGTAACCTACCTCCTTAACTCTACATGTACTTTTACTGAGTCATGTCTAAATGTTTCTTAACTTTCTTGAATCAAGATGTTCTGACTTTATCACAACTAAATTTTCCTATAATTCAAACCTTTCTAGAACTTTGTAATCATTTGAAAAACATGTTGGTCATGTATTCTAAAGTTTACTTTCTATTGCCTTGGATACTGGCACATTTAGAACAGGTAGCATAAATGCATTCTGGTAAAAACAACAACAAAAATAGTAATACATGTATAACCAGACATCCCAACTTTTTCTGAATGCCAAGTGGGAGTTTTTGCTTTCCAAAGTGGGAGATTGAGGTGTTCAAGTGGGAGATTTTATACCGCGGTAATTATGTTCATGATAACGAAGCTTTTAACAAATTTTAAATGATAATATTAACTTATTTGCCCTTATAAAATCACTAGTCTTAAAAAAATTCACTTGTCTATATCTTATTATTCATGCATTTTTAATGTTTTGGAACAATAATACATGAAGCCTTATTTGCAAAATTAAATAGTTATGGCACTTTAAGCACTATGTCTAAATTCAAAACTCCACTGAGAATTAAACCCGCACTTTTATTTCTTTTGTTGGAAAGAAGACTCCCCAGGTGAATTTTACATGACAAACAGTGCAGCTGTTAGAACTGTAAAAACAAAATGTATATATCTAAAAGAATAAAAGTTCAAGCAATAGAAAATTTACTGTTTGATTCTTATCCCTGTCAACCAGTATTTAAAACCCCTAGCTCAAATACTTTTATTGATCAAAATCCTGTTATCCAAAATTGAATGTCCGGGTATTGTTAAACTTTCGTAGACATTTGCCTAAATCTCCAGTTAAAAGGATGTGTTTGACAAATTGTGATGATGCAAAGACAATTTAACAGCATTTGATAGTAAGTGATATTAAAATTTACCATGACATTTCCTCTTATCAAAATGATTTTAACAGAAATGTTTTTTAAAACCCAGCAGGTTGACTCGGCGACCATCTACTTTCGCTTTCAAAAAGTTACAGAAAAAGGTAAAGCTAGTATAATTTCTAATCTAAATTTGATTGAATTTAATTAGATATTTAATGTTTGGATTTTAATTTCAATTGTGACACATTTTTCAACACCTGGCTTTGTTAAATCGTGTAATAAACAATAATCAGCAAGGGTAGAGTAAGGTGTGAAAATATCCGAAAGCTGTTGTTTACAGGCTCCTCAGTAGTGATAACAGTATCAGATAGGCGCAAAGAAGTGGATTATTTCATTTTTTTTGTTGTTGTTTTTGTTGTTTTTTTTTAATCAGGAGATTGAGACTTCTGATCGGGGTGATCGGGTTTTACAACCAGAATCGGGAGATACCCGATCGGATCGGGAGAGTTGGGATGTCTGTGTATAACACTGAATATGTGGAGAATAAAAAATGTAACTTGCTATAGTAAAAAACATACAATCATTGCTCCAATTTTATCAAATATTTAATGGTATCTTTTTACCTTTGTAGACATTTCAACTTGAATATCTGTAATTAGTCCACATATTTAGAATATCACATATCTTTTCTATTCTTTGTCATATTTTTATACCCAAGAAATATATTTCGTCATTTGGATATAACATGTAAGTCATAAAAATATCTACATGTTTCAGCCATCAATCATATTCTAATAATTCTGGAACTTTGTCATCTTTTGCCCCCTTTTCCCAAAATTTAGACATAGCCGAGATTGCTCCAGTTTTGATTTTTGGTGACTTTCTCTCTTCAGGAGTGTCAATTTCATCTCCAGTTTTCATATTTTGTGATACTGATTGGCTAGAATGTTTTGGAGCACCAGTTTTTGCTGTTACAGTACTTTTGATTGGCTGATGTGTTTGAACATGGTCTGCTACACTAGGACTTAAAGGTCTATTAATATTTCCACTTCCGAGACTTATTTTTACAATAGTCTGAGATTTTGTATTACTTTTGGTATCTGGAGTCTGTTTCACATTTGAGGAAACTTGTATACTTTGTTTTGGTGCTTGCATTTTAATGCTGGTTGAATCATCCGACCGAAAGTCATGTGACTGGTAGACCTGTTTGGGCATGTTCGGCCTTGGTTTTATTTGCTGTCCTGTCATCAACGCAGTTGCACGACCCGGATGTACAACTTCACTAGATGATGTTACACGTGCACGAGGATCATCTGTTGTATGGCGCAGTTTTTCTAATTGTTCTTTAGAAACACTTCGTGCAGTTATACTGTGAATCTGAAAGTATAAAACAATCAAAATAATAACATTTGAAGTTACAAATACATTTGTGTGTACAGAGTAATTCATATGTCTAAAAATATTTAACATGCTAGTAAAATAGTAGAAATTTCTTGGAAAGCTTTTAAATGCAACAATACACAGCATATGCAACCAATATACAGGAGATAGAGACATGATTCATTAAAGCAGAAAATGAACAGAATTTAGAAATATCTAGACATGTGCAAAAGGCATGCCACCATGTTAATGTATAAGACAAGGTATTTATTATACATCCATATAAAGGGAAATTACAGATCAGAAAAGAAAAACGGCTTGAAATAGTTGACCTTTAACAAAGTGATCTGAACTAAGGTTTGAGTGTTACCTAGCAACCACTTTTAATATAATTATTGTTTTGCAAAGGTCATGCATACATGCAAAATTCATAGTGGACAAGAAAAAAATATGTAAAATCTTTGACCTTGACTACTGACCTTTGACCTTGCAATGACAAGCTGTCTTGTTATGGTAAATATTAGTGCTAAGTTATTTGATATCCACTAGTGTATACGAGTTACAGACAAGACAAGTAAAACGACTTCTAAGTGTGACCTGGGTCTTGAATGCCACACATAGTCTTGTTATATAGTGGACATGTATGCCAAGTTATTTCCAAACCCTACCAAGTAATGTGCATCCTTTTCGTAAATGGTGGCGATGGAATTGTTTGGTGCAAGGGGTGTGGGGCCATATGTAGCATATGATATAATCGACCTGATACCATATAAGACCAGGAAGTTATCAACTATGTGCTATAAAGTATATCAAGATTATAGCAGAAGCATTACAAAATGTATATATGCATGTATATAGCTTTCATAAATGTCAAGCATGTAAGAGAGATTATATCATTTTCATAAATAACTAGCTGATGATATAAAACAATACTTCTATTGTAAATGCAGATATGTCAGAATACAATTTAAATACGACTAGCAACTGTGACACACATGCAAGGTCTCTCAACCTGTCCTCATTCTCAGTAGAAAACAATGCTGTTGTTTTCCAGGACCCCCTGCCCACATCCCGCCCCCTTCTCCCCACACACACATACAATTTCCTTTTAGAAAGTCTTACACCCATTGATTTATGAATCCACAATTACAATATAAAGGTTGTATTATATATAAAAATACACCATTAGTATAACAATACCATTTAGAGCATTAATACGTTTGAAAAAATGGAAACATTTATATCACTGTGCATTAATACATTATATCACAGTGCATTAATGCATTTTAAACAATTACTACTCATATTACATGTATTTGCATATGTATCTTGTTACCATTTGAAGAAGGTCTGTGGAAATATACATAAAATTGTCAAAAAGAAGCGAAAACCCATATTTTATGACAGTAAAATATAACACTCAGAAATATCTACAGGTATAAAAACAAACAGCTAATTTAGATATATACTAATATAACTACAAAATAAACTTCAGCTGTACAATCATTCACTATGGCATTTGTAAATAGATGACAGTGAACAAGTGGTTTTCATCATAATTATTGAAATAGAGAATTTTAAAACATAAATGCGCAGAAAAACATTTGAAGAAAGAATAGACTGAGCATTAAAGTGGAAGAAAGATTTTTCAGCTAGGTAGAAAAGTTTCAACACAAAACTGCACTAAAACAGGTAACACAGCAGCTATGTTGTAGATGCAGTATGTCAGTATTAAACCATATAGAAATCTATCAAACAATTCCATACAGCGGCTGGTCAATCTCTGATGGCTGTCTAGCTTTCAAATAGATAATCACACTAAAAATGTTTAAAATGTCTTTTGTGCAGTCAAACCAGCTTTCAGACATCACTAAACAAGAGCTGTTTGCAAAACAAATATAAGATAGCAATGTTGCTTTTCATCAAAATAAAGTAAAAAAAAAAAATAATAGAAAATAAAGAATAAAGGGTTGTTTTTTTTACCAGTCAAATTCTGAAAACAGGTTTGATTTTTAAGGCTGAGAACATAAATGAGTGAGAAGAAGAACAGTTGTTTTTCATAATATTTCTCTCCTTTTTACTGACATTCATCGGTCCCGTGCAATTCATCTACTGACATTCATCAGTCTGGTGCAATGTATCTACTGACATTCATCAGTCCAGTGCAATGCATCTACTGACATTCATCAGTCTGGTGCAATGCATCTACTGACATTCATCAGTCCGGTGCAATGCATCTACTGACATTCATCAGTCCGGTGCAATGCCAATTTATTTTGTATTCTTCAAATTCTGACAAACTTATTATTTATGATTCTCAGCCTTAAAATTATGTTAGTTAAATAATCTATATAAACTATAGCACATCTAATTCAACAATTGTATACAACATACAGGTTCTTGTTGACTGTCATTTTCTGGTCCCTGCAAGTGAACGAGTCATTTTTACAGTTTTCATATAAACTGAACTGATAACCAGCAAAGCTGTTTCAAATGTACTTTGTTTCCTTTGTTTGTTTGGGTTTAAAGCCGTTTTTTTAACAGTTTTTCTAATCAGCTAACCTAATCAGTGTCCAGTACAAACCTGTTCTCTGCAAGTAACTGCCAACTTCCCCACATGAATCAGAGGTGGAGGACAAATGATCTCAGACACTATGTCTTTTATCAAATCATCATCGAGACATACGCCTCGCCCAGGGATCGAGGGATAGAACTCAAGACACCGCGATCCATAAATCTGTGCTACTGAGCTAAGCAGGCAGGTTCTTCACATGTACTAAATACAGATGATAGTAAACCCAAGTCTTGAATGCAAAACTGATAAAGAACAAGAAAATCCAGAAGGTTATCATTATGAAACCATTGCAATCTGAATGAACGGCATGCACAAGGTTAGAGTGCAGTATTGTACAGAGGACCCCACACTGGCTATAAAACCCCTCAACTAGATGACGTTCAGTTTAAAACAGAACATGCAAACATTACCCTCGGATTAAATCAAGACCTGACAATAACTTTCACCTGGCAACAGTTTTGTACTATCAACTGATTAAAAGAATGTTCACTGTTCACAGACATGCTTGTTGGGATAGGGAAGTCACACATAAAGATTTAGTACTCACAACTTGCACGATAACTTACCGATGAACTTTGAACCTATAGACAACATTACATGTCATTTAGTTTTTCCATGTAACAACCTTCATGACATTTGTGCAGTAAGATACCTTAATAATAATACACAAATGTTTTCAATGATGTAATATACACACCATTACTATGGCTGTATTGAATTTAACTTCTGAACCCAATCTACTTTATTGTGTAATTAGATAACAAGACATTCATTGAAAATGTGTCAAATTTCAATAATCATCTAAGTGCTAACTTAAATACAAAATAAAAGTAACAATAATTCATGCGATTAAAACTGTGCTGAGAAAAGTGACAAGTCATGGTGATTAGCTCTAACATAAAACAAAACTTGAAACTGTGAGACTGAGTTTCCTAACAGGACTTTTATTTTTTGTATTTTTGACCATTAAATACACACCCTTTTTATAGAAGAATCTCTATCGTCAGACTTGATCCCACCAAACATAGCTTTGAGACGGTTAACACTAGGCAGTTCTATAGACCCATATTCCTCATTGAATTCTGTTCTGCTCTCAGGTAGATCCTGTTCCTTGGTGTCACCTTCAATACATAATTGTTAGCATGTAGTTAGGCATGAAGACGCTTGACAAAAACTGTTTCAAAGTGATTACAGTAGGATTTTTACACAAAGTAACGCCCCTAATTTGATTTAGTACATGAAACTGAAAAAAACATATTAATTTTCTCTGCAGACTATTAATACCATAGAACCTGCTGTATCATACTTTCTACTAGAGACTGGTTTTTGAAACAAGAGGGCCATGAAGGCCCTAGATCACTCACCTGAGTTTAACAGATAGTTTGAACAATTTTGGTACAGGATCACATATGGAAACTATCTGTGAAATTATTCTGAAATTGGGCCAGTGTTTTCTGACAAGATTTTTCCATTATTATGTATAATAAGAAATGCTGTATTTGTATATGAAAAAGTGACTACCACCTCTGCAAGCAATGTTCCAGACCAAATGAAATTATTTGAACAAAGTTGGTATTGGAGCACTGAAGGAACATTTCTGAGGTATTATTTAAAATAGATTTCAAACATTCTGACCATGTTTTATGTAAATCAGACTGCCCATTAATCAAAGATTTTCAATGAGCTGACCTGGTGACCTATTTTTTTTTACACAAGTGACCCAAGTTAAAAATTTATCATAGATTTTAAACAGATAAACATTCTGATAAAAAATCTTTAAGACCAGGTAGAAGATGTAGCCTCAGGTTTACTAGGTCTTTCTATCATTTGACCTAGTGACCTAGATAATCCAGTTTCAAAGCTGACGTAGAATTCAAAGAGACAAACATTTATAAAGTTTTATGATTGTGGCCTCCAGTGTTTATTAGGGTTTTTCTATGATTTAACATATTAATTTTATCTAGTTTTTTACCTCAGGCACCCCACAACATGCGAAACTAGTCTTGGTACTTTCTACAAAGTTTGGATTACCAGTAGTTTCAGAGAAGTAGACCCTTTGTAACAAACAGACAGCACAAGATCAATTTATCTAGCCGTATTATGGGGAGACATAAACAGTTGTTGCAATTGCAGTTTTGAATGAAGCAACAAAAGCATAAAATATAATTAAAGCATAAACATACTGATATATCCAGGGGGATTACAATACAGATTATTTGAAAATACATGGTAATATTATGTACACTGAAAACAAAAACTTTTGAAGGCCAATGAAACTTTGCTTCAATCAAAGCATCCCTGTCTATTCTACCCAAGAGTGTTTTGTATTTTCTACTTACCTATCAGGTATGTAGGTTCCGGCTTTTCTCTTGGCGGAGATTTCTGACGGGGAATACTAGGTGCCTGGCGTGATTTTGTTGATGGTACCTTTCCTTTTGGAGAATCAGCAAGCTTGGATACAGCACCTTCTATATGTTTAACCTTTAAATAGAATTATAGTTGACAGAAACATCTTGAAGCCAGTAAAATAACATACAAAATATTATTTACTTTAAAGATGCTGCTTAAAGTTCACTGAAGCATGTGTTTACCACAATGTGGGCACTCACAGATTCACCTGGCTTTCATTTTGTCCTAAAACTAGAGCTGCTTGTGAGAAAAGCGCATGTCTCCCACAAGTACCTAATCATCTGAATAGTAGTATATGAGTCAACCATGCACCAAGACCTCAACTGCCTTATCAGACTTTATCAAAATCAAGATTCAAGGGCCAAAATTCCGAAGTGCCTGGGTTGATTTGACTAATTATCGATGACTTATTGTCAAACACATTTTGTTCAAGTTTGGTGAAGGTCGGATGAGAAATGTTCGACTGAGTGTGGACAAGCTTTGTGACAGACAGACACACAGACAGTAAATCAATATGTCTCCCACACCACTGTGTGGTGGGATGTCTCCCAACTACAAGAAGCATTGAATGATGAGAGTTACAATGCTGATAAACATTTTACTGGTTAGACATCATCCACCTGTAACCTTCCCATATCATGATTGTATTTACCTGTCTTCCATCCCCATTTCACATTTAACCTCTAAGAACAAACTTAACATTCAAACACAGGGTGTCGACCCTTCAACCCGAGGGTCAGCGTTCCAGCCCTAATGGGGTCATGACAACGCTTTCTCATATGACGTCAATACTGGTCATTCAAGGAAGTGAGCTTGAGAATATTTTAAACAAGCTTCAAACTTATATCTGAACTGAGCCAACATAAATTAATATAAACTAAATATGCTGACATTTACCTGACTTCCATCCCCTTTTCATTTTCTCCTCCAACAATCTTAACCTTCCAACAACATGATTACATTACCTGGTCAGGGTTGCCACTTAGTTGAGAAAATGAAATTCCCTGACTTTTCCTTGACTAAACAATACTTTTCACTGACCAGTACCACCAGATTTTTTCGGCCTCCTCCTCCCCTAAAGCCGTCCAATCCACCTTTTATATTTATTTTGTTTCAGATATAACAAACTTTCATTAACAAATACACCCCTACAAAGCAGGAAAAGTATAGGATTAGTCTGCTCTGGAGGCAAGGGTTACAAAGCCTTTCAGTCTTCAAAACTCCAAAGTTAACATAAAACTGAAATTGAGTCAAACACATTTAAATTATGTTGATAATTACACCAAAATGTGTTTGGAAATACCTATAAATACTGCTTGAAGACTGTCATAGCAACTTAACATTTTTAACATCAACCCAGAATTTCAATTTTCCCTGATTTTTCCCTGACTTATAGAGTTTCATTTGTCACTGACCATTATCAAAATTTCCCTGACAATTCACTGAGCTCGAAAAAAAAATTCCCTTGACTTTTCAAGGTAAGTGGCAAACCTGCTGGTCTCCATCGCCTTTTGTAAGTTAACCTTTAAGAACAAGCATTACCTTCCCAAATCATGCTTACATTTGCCTGATTTTCACCCTGGGTAAATCTATGCTGGTTGTAAATGACTCTAGCTATCTATGACTCCTGTTTCCCTCTGCAGAGAGGACAACACCTTGTCTACTTCAACACTGCTTCCAATTATCAAAAGTCTATAATAAAGTACCTGTTTTTCACTAGAAGCCACATGTGCTACTGTTTGAGCTACTTCATTTTCAATTTGACCCAATCTGTCTTTCTCTTGAAGAGCATTTACAGCCTTCATTTTGTCCTGCAGTGACATCACTTTATTCTCTAAATGTGTAACAGTGCTGGCAGCTAGGTATATCTGAAGTACAAGGGAATATTATCTCAACTGTTTTGAACTAATAGAATGTAGAAGAAAGATACTTCTACCTAGCAATCTGAAATATTATTAAAGCTCTTCAAAATAAGTTTGTTTCAAACTTGGAAGGGTAAAATTTAGGTACATAACATGGGTAACAAACCTTTTCCTCGGTATGAGCTCTCTGAGTTTCCTCCCTTGGTGACAGCTCTGATGCTTTCCTCTGCATTATTGGAGTGTCAATTATATAAAAATCTCTCTGATAACGTTGCTTATTTTCCCTTTTTGGTCCCAGATTGACAGTTAGTATGTCACCAGAACTATCATGAGTAATGTTCAGATCTGTGGCATCCATGGAGACATCTGGAGAATGTGTCACACAACTAGTATCACTTACAGTGTGTTTATCTGTTTGTAATGTATCATTATGCTGAGATTCCTTGTTGTCCTTGGCAACACTTGTGTCCTCATTTGAACTTGACCTTGAATATGTCCGTCTGCCACTCTTAACTTTCTGTTTAACATCTCTAGTATTTCCCATGTTTATAGTCATAGGGTTGAGGTTAAATAAGATTTCACTTTTTTGGGAGTCATTGCTCGTATCTTGCGATGTTTCCATGGTAACGTCACTTGTATCACAGACAATATGAGAAGCGTCACTATCGGGATTAAATACCCGCTCAGTATCTGAGTTTCTAGGTGTACTGGTAGCCACATCATCAACACCCTTCTCCCTCATTACATAGGCATCAGTATTATTTAGGTAGTCAAGTGTAGATTTTGTTGCTTTCCTTACATTTTCTGCTGCTCCCTGCTGTAAAATAAAACTTTTTAGTAAATGTTGTTCAAATATAATGTTTATCATTTCTTGACCAATCTGGCTACATGATTTCACACAATCTTTTCTAGCAAAAAGCTACACAGGAGAATTTTCCATAGCAATAAGCACTGATTATAATCAAGTGTTTGGGACAAGCAGGAATGCAGACTTCCACCAACAGTAATGTTAAGTTATTAACAATGTCAAGCAAAACAAGGTCAAGCAATGATAAAGACACCACATGGGCATGTAATGTCATTATGCTATTCTAAAAATTAAAATATGTGACTTTATCACGTGTATTTTTTTACTCATCTGAAAACATCATGACCATCTGTCCATAGTTGTACATTATTGTACTGGACATTTGTAACTGACATTGAGAAACACAAGCTAGGTTCTTTCAAAGCTATATAGCCAACAAATAGAAACAAAACACTTTCTTTCATGTCTTTTGAGACGGAACAAAACAATATTCTATTTAATCTCCTTCCTTATAACAAAGTAACATTCAGCTGATTCTTACACTTTTCTAATCTTCTATTTTGAGTTTATAATTTGCGTCAGTGAACAGTTTGAATGACAAGAGTTTGAAGTAAGCTATAGAATTATCTTATTCTGAGTAAAGATTTCAATCTGGAGATGTGTGTAACATGTTATATATGAGTTATACTAAAATCAAACATAAAGAAGCATTCTACAAGAAATCCACACATGAACTGTAATATCCTAACTAGGTGTTTTTGTCACAAAAACATGTCTCCCCCTATGTATACCTTTAGCTCTGGTGGCCATTTTGTGCAGTGAAATGGAACGTGACGGCAATATGCACAACTAGGCTTGGTACTGATCATTCCTGTGAAATTTCATCGAAATCTGTCCTACAGTTTTGACCTGTGAAAGTCGGACAAGATTTTTTTATTTTTAGCTCTGGTGAGCATTCTGTGCAGTGAAGTGAAACGTGACGGCAATATGCACAACTAGGCTTGGTACTGAACATTCCTGTGAAATTTCGTGGAATCTAGCCAGCAGTTTCACCTATGAAAGCCGGACAAGCTTAAGGCAAAAGGACGGACAGACGGCGTAGGCAAAAACAATAATATACATAATACAGACATTTATTTCATGAGATTCAGTTCTTTATCTGAATATCAGTTAAACTGCCACCAGCAATAATGTTTTGACTGCAAGCTGAGGTAGCCAAGCTGAAAAATGCAGTCTGTGACTGATTTCTGTATTACTGTAAGATATAAACAACAGAAGAAAACGAAGTACATGTATACTTCTTTTTTCATATTCCCTTTATTCATTAAAAGTTCTTGATTTTCTGAAGTAGAGTAAAGGAAAGGATTATATAAGATGGAGGGTTACTCACAACATAAGGTGTGTTAAGCAAGCATAGGCATTCACCATAAAGCAAGCAGCACTCACCATTACATAAAATTGGTTAGAATATTCTATAACAGCAGAGCCAGGAAGTGTACTTATAACCCCGTTATTGTTCTCAGCGTCATCCGAATTAACCGAATAAACATCTGACTCTAGGTCTTCTAGAAGCTTGTCCATGGCTGCGATACTTTTGTCAATCTCTGTTAACTGTGAGGTTAGTATGGAGAGATAAATAGGGTGAGATAATTCATAAGTGAGTTGTGCCAAATGATACTGCTCCATAATATTCTTAAATGTTTACCTTTCTGAGAAAGTTTCAATTTTACAGGACTTTAAACAGAAAATTCCTTTATAATGCTTCAACAGTCTTGCATATTTTTAAGCATAAAACTAGATATACAAGAAAAATTTTGAATTCTTAGTAAACAAGAGGACCATGATGGTCCTAATTCACTCATCTGACATTTACAGTTGGACTGAATAATATCGGATCAAAGAACATTGCTGTAAAATTGTTCTAATATCAGGCCAGCAGTTTCAGTGAAGAAAGTTTTCTAAACAGTCATGTAGGGAAAACTAGCCCTGTCCCCTAGTGACCAAGTTTTTTTTAAACACAAATGAATTATTCGAAAGAATTTTGTAGAGGGTCACCAAAGGAGCATAGCTGTGAAATTGTTTTCAAATCAATCCTGCAGTTTTAAAGGAGAAGTGTTTTTAAAGCTTTCCAAACAGTCATACAGAAAAATTAGCCCAGCTCCCAGGAAGCCATGCTTTTTAACAAATCATTATGGCTTGAAGGAAATTGGAAGAGGGTCAGCAAAGGAACATTGCTGTGAAATTATTTAGAAATCAAGCCAGCAGCTTCAGAGAACTTTTCAAAATTTTCCAGATAGTCATAGGAAGGAAACTAGTCCCATCTCCTGGAGGCCATGTTTTTCAAAGCAGAAGGAATATTTAAAGGAACTCTGGAGAGGGTCATCCAAGGAACATTGCTGTGAAATTATTTTGAAATCAGGCCAGCAGTTTCAGTGAAGAAAATTTCCAATAAAGCAATAAAGGGAAAATCAGTCTTCCCCCACCCCCACACACTTGCTGCCATGCTTTTTAACAAAACAGAATTATCTGAATGAATTTGGTAGAGGGTAACCCAAGGAACATTGTAAAATTATTCTGATATTGGCCCAGCAGTTTCAGAGAAGATTTTCAAACTTTTCCATATACTAGGCATACTGGAAAAACCAGTCCCACCCCTTGGCGGCCATGTTTTTTTTTCTAAGAAAGAATTATTTCAAGGAATTTATTAGAAGGTCACCCACAAAAGATTCTGAAAAAATCATTTTGAGATAGGGCCAGCAGTTTCAGAGAAGATCTTCCAAGTTTTCTATATAGCCATACTGGGAAAATTAGTCCTGCCTCCAGATGGCCATGTCTTTAAAAACACAGCAACAAAAAAACAGAATAATTTGAGAAAAAATTGTAAATGGTCACCCAAGTAACATTTCTTTGAAATTATTTCAAAATTGGGTCAGTGGTTTCTGAGCATAAGTGTTTTTAAATATTTTTTTTTAAAGTAGTTCCTTTTGGTTGCCATGGCAACAAGAATTCTGCATGACCAAGATTTAAAGAAGCATGGAAGTGGACCACCCAAGGAACACTCCTGTGAACTTTTGTTGAAACTGGTGAGTGATTTAGGAGATGTGGTTTAAAGAACTTGTGGATGACAATTGACGGATGATGGACAGACAGACGATCCTTCAGCTGAGCTAAAAAAGGCATGTTCTATGATATATGACCATAGTTCTGTGCCAGGTTATACATTTCTGTACATACCTATTTCATCAAAAGATTACATGATAAATAAAACTTTTTTTTTCTATTTACAGGAACAATATCATTTGGCTTAGCTTAAGTGAACCCAGATCAAGTATCTTCAAGTTTAGAATATATTTCTAGTATACCATTCCCTTGCAATTATCAATTCTTTTGAAAATATTTTTCTAGCAAAACAGCCTACACGTATCAATATCTGTTTTTAATAAGAATCTAGTCGTTTCATGTTTTATATTCACTGTGGAGTTCTGAAATAGCAAACAAGAAAACCACAATACTGAGAGAAGGTTTAAGTCTGAATACAAACATCGAGAAGGCTAGAAAAATATTTTCATGGAAGTATATACAGTAAAACACCGGTCACCCAAATTTACAAGGAAGTAGCAAAATGTTGGAGTTCTTCAGGGTTCCCAGCTTTCAAAACATAGAAAATATCTGGAAAAGGGTTAGGGACCAGTATGATTGCTTCAGTCAGCTCTGACTTATTGATGCCTGAGTGAGCGGTGTTTCTTTGTAAATTTTGTAGTTGGTCCTGGTATCAGCAAAACTTTAAGCACAACAACCAAGTACAATGTACAACGTAGGATTTTAACATGCATTTAATTTCAAATTTCTAGCAATTTTATAGCTACTTTTCATGTTATCGTTTTAGACACAATTTCTAGCAATAAGAGCCTAGTTAACACTTAGGAGGTTGCTGAACCAATACAGTATCTGTATAAATTCTGTGATAGAGTTATCCATCACCAAGGTAAGAAATAAAGAAATTCCTCCTTAAACTTGTTCTATCAGTCCTTGTCTTTAAGTCAAAAAGATTCAACATTTTTTTCCAGAATACAAATATATTATTTTTAATTATGAAAGAACACCATTTGAAGGAATTTCTCTATTTCATGTTTCCCATTGACTAATGTGAATTTTATAAGCACAAGGAATCTGATGGTTTGAACAAGTATGACAGCAAATTGTTCTCAAATACTCTGGTTATCTTCCTCTTCACTTAACAAATCATTTAAATATTTTCATACTCAAAATTTTCATTTATTAGTAAAATAGCCATTGTAAAAACCCGATTTTTTGAAAACCAGAAGTCCAGTTTGTTAAACCATCTTAATAATTTAACTTGAAAGAAAAGTTTGTCAGTCAAACCATTACAGGGTGGGAGGAGAAAATTTAGTCCATTACCTTATATTACAGATTCTAGATAGTTAAATAGTACTCTCCCTGGAACAAAGCACATGTAAAATCACACAAAATTGACAAAACTCAAATTTACCTCCTTCGATGAAGAGAGTATATCTTCTGCAACGTCAGACACACTTTCTCTTGTCATTGCAACTCTTTCACTCAAATTATGTAACTCGGAATCATTGTTTTTGTCTTTAGGTGACTTTGGCATTTTGTTTGATGACAGTGATACTGAAGGTGATGATGGTGATGACTTGGCAGATCTTGCAGAAGATTTAGACCGTCCCAGGCCCAGGTATGACAGGTCAGGAAAATCTGACTCTGTTTTCTTTTTAACGTCTGATTTTTCAGACTTTGGAGATTTGGCAGTCACTGGAACACTTTCTGGAAATAACAAAAAAGCTCGAAATATAATGCCAAACAATGAAATTTAATTTTTTTGACACTTGACTTTGAACATGTGCTATTTGAATATGAGTTGATGATTGAACATTCAACCAGTTTCATAGATATCTTTCAAGAGTCTTAGAAGATATGGACTGGATAAGCAATCAAAGGCTCAAATGTTCTACCCAAAGTTTTGGCCAGCGCAATGGGAACATGGCTTTTGCTCATTTGCAAGATAAAAAAAACATCAACTTCCTTCAAAGGCTTAGGAAGGTACAGAATGGAGGACAGTCCACAAGAAACTGTAAAAATTTTCATTTACAGAAAACAAGACATTATGTACTAAACACTTTATACTACAAAATGTATAATATATGTAAAGGTTAAGATGCATTAAGAGAAAAGGAAATATACCTGGTTTACTTCTTGGCTCTACAATGAGTTGTGCACTGGAACGAGCCTCTCCAGCAACATTTTTGGCAAGTGCACAATATTCAGCATCTTCATCCATTGTGGCTGAATCAATTGCCAGGATGTAGTCTCGGTTTCCAAATCTCTCTGTAAATATGTAATAAAGGCATTTAAAACTGGGTTGTTCTACTTTCTTGTATTGCTCGACTTATTTAAACCGCCTTACTTTATTTCTCTACTTTACTATATTGCTCTATCCTGATGAAACTGTAATTTTCTATTTTAATTATCAAAAGTTATATAGGCTTTTACAGATCCACAGTGATGTACCTATATACACTGAAATAGGCAACATCTGTAGTATTGTGAAAATAAATGTTACTTCAACAGTCACATTATGTAACATTTCTTACAGTTTTATCTAGATTTCGTACTTATCAATGGTGTACTGGAATACAGCATTAAACTATACAAGTGTTTGCAGTAATTCTCATACCAAGTCTATAGTTCAGTTGATTCAGGAGAAGCTTCCCATCTTTGTACCAGACGACCCTCGGCTGTGGAATGCCCTTCACCTTACATCTGAACTTTACACTTTGACCTTCCTTAATTTCTACATCCGATAAAGTCTTTAAGAACTCTGGTGCCTTCATTTCCGTAGTATTTTCTGAAATATAATGAAATGTTCTAACAACTTGATATATCGGTATTTTGGATGACGTAAGATTTTCTTCAATCAATACTAATTTAGGTGTATAAGAAGCTGATTTATAACATAAGTTACTCAATATATTTTTGTATGTTCACAATGTTTTTCTTTAATGTTCTGTTATTGTGCTATTTTTTTAACCTGTCAAATGTGTATACATTATACGCTCTGTGCATTCGATATTATAATAATAGGCCCAACTTCGGTGCTATCCGTATGTGTTACGGAAATAAATTTTGGTTAAGTGTCTAAATGCCATTATTAGTATTGTAAGTGAAACCCTTATTTGTCGTTCGTATCGATGGCTCAGTGGTTACAACACATGGCTTTTATGCGGGAAATTGCTGGTTCGAGACCATAAGTGAGAACATTTTTTATTTTCATTTTTAATTGTTTATTGGTTTATGTTTTAAATTACAAAGGGACACGTGAAAATCAAAATTCACGGGCTTCACGATTAAATGTGTTTTGTACTGAAATTATAGCGATCGAAACTGAATCATGAATATAGCTTGTTTTAGTTAATATCTATGAAATTGTAATATACTGAAATAAACCGTGAATAAAAATGATATTAAAGAAAAGAAATTAAACAAGACCTGTCACTAAGGGTGACAAATGCCCCCGCAGCACCTTGACCTTTGACCTGGTGACCCCAAAGTCAGCAGGGGTCGTGTACTCAATAAGTATTATCAGCATGTGAGGTTTGAAGGTCCTGGGTGCAGTGGTTAGCGAGTAAAGAGCCTTCATGCAAAAAGTTAACATTGGCCCCTGTGACCCTGACCTTTGACCTGGTGACCCCAAAGTCAGTAGGAATCGTGTACTCAATAAGTACTATCAGCATGTGAAGCTTGAAGGTCCTGCATGCAGTGGTTCGCGAGTAAAGTGCCTTCATGCCAAAAGTTAACGTTGTGACGAACGAACAAATGAACGAACGAACTAACGAACGGACGGACAGTTGAAAACTAATATGCCTCCCTTCTGGTGCATAAAAAGAGATAACAAGAGCTGTCTCCATAGGATGAAACATGCCCCCGATGGCACTTGGAATGAATAGTTATGGCCGATGTTAGAGTTTAGGACCTTTGACCTACAGACCTGGGTCTTGCGCGTGACACGCCATCTTACTGTGGTACACATTCATGCCCAATAATTTTAAAATCCATGCATGAATGACAAAGATATGGACCGGACACGCCCATCAATGCACTATCATGAAATATGACCTTTAACGTCTAAGTGTGACCTTGACCTTTGAGCTACGGACCTGGGTCTTGTGCGCGACACGTCGTCTTACTGTGGTACACATTCATGCCAAGTTATTTGAAAATCCATCCATGGATGACAAAGATATGGATCGGACACGAATGCACTATCATGAAAAATGACCTTTAACGTCTAAGTGTGACCTTGACCTTTGAGCTACGGACCTGGGTCTTGCGTGCGACATGTCGTCTTACTGTGGTACACATTCATGCCGAGTTATTTGAAAATCCATCCATCGATGACAAAGATATGGACCGGACACGAATGCACTGTCATGAAAAATGACTTTTAACGTCTAAGTGTGACCTTGACCTTTGAGCTACGGACCTGGGTCTTGCGCGCGACACGTCATCTTACTGTGGTACACATTCATGCCAAGTTATTTGAAAATCCATCCATCGATGACAAAGATATGGACCGGACACGAAAATTGCGGACAGACCGACAGACTGACAGAATGACAGACGGTTCAAAAACTATATGCCTCCCTTTGGGGGCATAAAAATAAAGAAAAATAATACAATGGAGGAAATATTCGATAAAATGTACATTTACAAAGTGTTTGTGGAAAAAAAAAATACAGATACTGCACGGATTCGATCTTAAGAGCTCGAGGTTTCATGCTACTGACAGTGACCACTGAGCTACTATCGAACCTCCGTATACACGCTTTAAATATACACCATTTTAATTGCAGGTTACTTTCCGTACACTGTACGGAATGTACCGAAAATCAACCGAAGATTAAATATTCTGTGCACCGACCATGTAATCAATATGCATTTTGACAGGTCAATAAAATAGTACAATACACAGGCTGCCTTATCAGATATAAAACTCCACTTAACAATCTAACAGCATTACTTTCAAAACAATAACTTACTTTTGACATTAAGTATAAGGTACTGACAGCAGCGACCTTTCTCATTTATAGCCATACACATATACTGGCCTGCGTCTGCTTTCGTCATGTTGTACATGTTTATACTTTGACGACTGCCATCCTTTATAATCTCATAGTTCTCAGAATTTTCCAGCTCTTCAACCTCTTCTCGTACCTTGTACCAAAATACATCTACAAACAAATAGAACAAACGTAGAACAATAGTACATCTGCAGACTGTTTACTTCACCACTAATAACCACTGTAACTTATGGACTCATTAGTGAATATCTCAACAATAATTTTACCCCTTGTCCCCCCTACCCACACACACCTATCATCAGCAATATGTATCTAATCAGAAAGGTTGTTTACTTTATAATTTAAACAATGCAGGGTGAGAATACAGAACCAAAATGAATTTAAAACAGGTAATGCTAAATTTTTGCATTTTTAATGTTAACAAAAGTAAATTTCTATACTTTGATTCAGCTCTTTCAAGAACACCTTAAACAAGAGCTGTCCGTAAGACAGCCAAGCTCGACTATTCGAAATATTGTCACAGAAGCAGGAAATTATTACCCAAAATGTTAAATATCAAAAGAGTTTTAAGTTCGAAAGGGGACATAATTTGACCAAAATACACATCAGAGTTATGGGACTTGGTGCTATCAACTAGTTTTATAACCCCGAAGAAACATATTAAGTTTCAATTCAATATCTGCATTAGTTTTGGGGATAGTAACTTGCATGTAAAACTTTAACCAGAATTTTCTAAGTCCAAAAGGGGGCATAATTTGCTCAAAATACATGTTAAGAGTTATGGAACTTGACCCAGTGAGGTTGGTAATTGACCTAGAAAAAGAATAAATAAGTTTCAAAGCTATATGCCTTTTGGTAATAGCTGTATGTACTTGCACGCAAAACTTTAACCAGGATTTTCTAAGTCCAAAAGGGGGCATAATTTGCCCAAAATACATGTCAGAGTTATAGGACTTGGTGCTATCAACTAGTTTTATAACCCCGAAGACACATGTGAAGTTTCAATTTAATATCTGTAGTAGTTTTGGAGATAGTTACTTGCATGTAAAACTTTAACCAGGATTTTCTAAGTCCAAAAGGGGGCATAATTTGGCCAAAATACATGTCAGAGTTATGGGACTTGACCCAGTGAGGTAGGTAATTGATCTAGAAAAAGAAAAAATAAGTTTCAAATCTATATGCCTTTTAGTAATAGCTGTATGTACTTGCACGCAAAACTTTAACCAGAATTTTCCAAGTCAAAAAGGGGGCATAATTTGGCCAAAATAAAGGTCAGAGTTATGGGACTTGCTGCTATCAACTAGTTTTATCACCCCGAAGACACATGTGAAGTTTCAATTCAATATCTGCATTAGTTTTGGAGATAGTAACTTGCATGTAAAACTTTAACCAGAATTTTCTAAGTCCAAAAGGGGGCATAATTTGGCCAAAATACATGTCAGAGTTATGGGACTTGACCCAGTGAGGTAGGTAATTGATCTAGAAAAAGAAAAAATAAGTTTTAAATCTATATGCCTTTTAGTAATAGCTGTATGTACTTGCACGCAAAACTTTAACCAGAATTTTCTAAGTCCAAAAGGGGGCATAATTTGGCCAAAATGAAGGTCAGAGTTATGGGACTTGGTGCTATCAACTAGTTTTATAACCCCGAAGACACACGTGAAGTTTCAATTCAATATCTGCATTAGTTTTGGAGATAGTAACTTGCAGGTAAAACTTTAACCAGAATTTTCTAAGTCCAAAAGGGGGCATAATTTGCTCAAAATACATGTTAGAGTTATGGAACTTGACCCAGTGAGGTTGGTAATTGACCTAGAAAAAGAATAAATAAGTTTCAAAGCTATATGCCTTTAAATGATAGCTGTATGTACTTGCATGCAAAAACTTAACCAAGGTGTGACGCTGACGCCGACGCCAGGGTGAGTAGAATAGCTAGAATATTCTTTGAATAGTCGAGCTAAAAAACGAGAGCTGTCTCAGGACAGCGATGCTCGACTACTCAACAGCCTTGTCTAATGAACATAAAAGTTGAAAAGGGGGCATAATAAGGGGTAAAAATGCAAAACAGAGTCATGGAACCTGCACAATACATGTCAACACATCACAGTTGACAAGTGTGCAAAGCTTCAATTAATTCCCATTAGCAGGTACTGAGATACCAGCTTAGATACAAAAACGTAACCATAAATTGCTAAGCTGAAAAAGGGGCATAATTTTATAAAAAGTAGACTTATTGAACATGTGCACTGCATGCCAGATCATCAAAGTATACAAGTGTATGAAGTTTCAATGCATTCCCATCAAAGGGTACCAAGATATCAGCTTACATACAAGTCAAAAAAGGGGCATAATTTTGTAAAAGTGCAAAATAGAGTTATGGAACCTGTCCAATATAAGTCAGTTTATCGCAGTGAATAAGTGTGTGAAGTTTCAATCCATTAACACAAGTGGTTACTGAGATACCAGCTTACATACAAAAACTCAACCAAATAGGGATGCCGACCCTAGTGAATGGGCGTGTCCAATAGATTTACCTATTCTTTGAATAATAGAGCTAAAAATCCACATTGAATCAATACATAAGAGGTATACTTAAATAAACTATATACCTATTGGCTGGGTACCAGCAACTCTACATGTTAATTTAGCCAGTTCCCCTTCAGATATGGTTAAACTATCTGGTGGAATTTCAAATTTGGGATCATCTCCTTCTGCGGGTACAAGTTCTTCTGACAACTTTAACACTGACTTCTCACTCACACGGCTGTCAAAACTATACTGTTCTGGTTTGTTACCACGGAAACCAGAATCGGAGAAAGATGAATTTGGTCGAGACACGATAGATTCTGCATCTGATTCTCCCTCTGTCTGGATTGAGATGTTGGCGAGAGCAGATGCTTGTGTAGAACTGGATGTTTTACGTGTTATACGTGCTATTTCCTCACTTGTTCTTGCATAAAATGAACTTTCCTCATCACTCAGATCTCTGTTCTCATTTTCGGACAAATCAGACATGTCATCAACATCTCTGTTCAAATACACAAGTTAAATTTTTGTAAGACATCAACAGTGTACCACCTCCAACAATACATGAGAAAAAATCAATACAAGGTCTTTGTTCATATCTAACCTATATTCACAAACATGATTCAATGAACATAAACAGTACCCTCACCACAGCTCATGATCTCCCTGGTCTTAACTGGCAGAAATGTATACAAGTTGCTAAGAATTTTTCTGTTTCAGTACTTTCATATCTAATCCTGGAATAATAGTATGAAAATAACTTTAGTGAATTAGCTGTTGCAAGACAAATGAACTAAATCACGCACCTGTTTCCAATCTGAGGAGCCAGTATTTCATTGGGTTTTGGCACCATCACATAACCATCTCCAAATTCAGCGGAAAGTCGGTTCTTACTGGAGATGTTGTTATATGGAGCCATACCACCAGCACCTATAATATGATCAACCTTTACATAGAATACAATCATAAAATCCCCTCTTCACATTCCAGCTGTTATTATATTAGAAATACAACAAAAATGCAAGAATTTAAGAACTTATCAGTGTTTTAAACAAATGCTTTGAATTCTATATTTGAAATTATTATTATTATAATGATTTTTTCATAGATATTTGTGGTAAGTGGAATGATGCAACATACTGAACCAGACTTTACCTTTAAAGATCCAGTTACCCCTCCAGTCTTGTTCATATTCAGCATCTTCATCTTCAATTTCCTCTTCTGCCAATTCTTCTTCAGTTTCTTCTAAAATTGGCGCTAAATTCATCGATAATAAATCTGGGTCAACTTCATTTAAACCAAAATCATGATATTCATAATCCAAGTCACTAAAATCTGGTAGGCCACGATGTTCAGAATCATGAACTTTATCGTATGTAAAAAATCGGGACGAAAATTCTTCCTGGGACTCTTCATGATCAATTTTAACACATTCCATACTTTCCTCTATTG